>NW_027041922.1:0-245761 GCF_035048745.1 Mucor velutinosus
AACGATCAACTTCAGAGTGCCCTTTCAGATCAGCCTACTCAAGCCCAAAACGGCGACTTGTCAGAGCGTGAAAAGGAGCTGGAACGTATGCGCAAGAGCATGGCTAAGGAATTGGCCGACTTTGAGACCATGAAGAAGGTGCTGATGAGAGATCTCCAAACGCGTTGCGAAAAGGTCGTTGAACTCGAGATGTCTTTGGATGAACCCGCGAGCAATACAACAATGTCTTGAGAGCAAGCAACAACAAGGCTCAGCAAAAGAAGATGGCATTCTTGGAGCGTAATTTGGAGCAACTCACCAATGTGCAAAAGCAGGTAAGAGACAACCACATGTCATCCGTATGCACTCTGGCCATTTGATAATTGACGCTCTCTGGTTTTATTATAGCTTGTTGAGCAAAATTCGTCATTGAAGAAGGAAGTTGCTCTTGCAGAGCGCAAGCTGATTGCTCGTAATGAGCGTATTCAAAGCCTGGAGACTCTCTTGCAAGACGCCCAAGAGAAACTGATCAATCAAAACCAGAAATTCGAAGCACAACTCCAAGCTGTCCGTGAGCGTCTTGAACAAGCTCGCTCTCAAAAATCTCAAAATTCCATGGCATTGAACTTTGGTCGTGTCGCTAAACCTCTTCGTGGTGGTGGAGCTGTTGTTGAGAATGGTGAAAACTCGCCTACTTCACCCACTGAGAAGCGTGATAAGCGTAACTCTTGGATTCCTGGCTTTATGGGATCCAGATAGATTATATAACTATTTTCCCCTTTTTGTATGTCCTTTACCCCTCCTATCGACCCTTTTTACCATACGTATACACAATGCTCATATACCAAACAAATATGCTCCTAGTTCGCCTCTCTTCAACCCAAGGGAGGGAAACAAGTGTCAACGCTACTGCCTTGAATTCCCAACTATTCTACATAAATTCAATTTTATATGTAATTTTCTTGTTTTATTCAATATCAACTGCAAGGTATAATCTCACTTGCTATTATCCTCCAGGGATTCCTGTACAATGTCATGCAAACGATCAACCAATTCAGGCCATCCAGCCAGAGCCTCCATGACGCTGTTTAACCAAGCAATGTCATCAGGCTGCTGTCTGCGAGTAGTGCAAATGAGTCGAGCCAGATTGTTGCCATCCTCATCCTCTTCATCCATCTCGGAGCAGGTCTGAAAGCGAGGTTCATCCAATTCAGTCACTGGACTAGGTGGCATAGCATCTTCCAGGATAGAGTTGCGTCTTACGGTAGCTGTGAGGCGACGCGAGGATGGTGCGATGGACAGCAAGTGCTGTGCTTTGCGAAAGTAACTAGCATGAGTCTGCGGTAATCTTGTTTGGAAATCAGGGTCTTCTCGCAGCTTGATCAAATCCATATCACAGTAATTGCGCGAGCTACGACCCCTGCCTGTTGGGGTTGAAGAGCCTGCTCCAATGTCTTTGATTCTGTCATTTGTGTTTCTCAGATGGTTTGTATCTAGGCCCTCTTCTTGCTCGTCATCCTCGCTATCCAGCAAGTCCCCTAGATGATCGCTCTTTGGCCTGATTCCTGAGCTTCGACTTCAATGTTGGCTTCGTCAACTTCGTCAATTTTGGATTCAACAAAGGTAGGATGAGGCTCAGATTGAATTGAATGATACGATGAGCGACGTCTTCTTCCGCCATTGAAACCACCAGCGGGCGCGTTTTTGTTGTTGGTATTGATGATAGAACTGATCCTCAGTGGCAAACATCTCTTCAGTGACCTTTGGTGCATCTTCAAAAAAAATGCTATCTTGGTCATTGTAATCCGGAGCAGCCCCTAGACTCATGCTTGATAGTCTTCGGCTTCTACGGCGTCCGCCTCCGCCTCCGCCGTTATGGTTGCTGCCTATTGTGTTGATTGAACCAGTGCTTTGAGAGGAAGTCAGTTTGCGTGGTGGTACAAATGATGTCGGTAATGTACTGGTTGTGTAATCTAGTGTAGAGACTGATACTTCATCGTCTTCATAGCCAACGCTTTCCTTGAATTTGGTCAGAAACACAGGATTGTAAGCCAAGAATTGACTGATTTGATTCATCCACGGGCGGTCAGGCAGCTTATCACGAGGTTTATACACAACATCTTGAAAGCGCTGCCAGGCATCTTTACCTTGGGTTTCTGTAATATAGTGCTCAAGAGCTTCATAGAATTGAGCGTTGCAAACAGCCAAACCTCTCATTTCGCTGGGTCTGTCCAGGAGAGCAACAAGAATATCAGAACTGACGGGCTGACCATCAATGTCAATACTACCAGCGGATGAAATGCTGCAATTTCTCAAGTCAGATGCCAAATCTTGGCCCAAGTGTTGCTGTTGATCTTGTTGCTCTTCTTCTTCTTCATTGATGGTGTTGCTTGAATTCAAAAGATTGTGAGTGCTTACATCGATAAAAGCAGAAGACATGATGAAATGTAGATTCCTTTGTGAATAAAGAGTGGGAAGAAAATAGAGTAATATGAGAGAAAAAAGGAAAGGTGACTTTTTGGAATAAAATCACCCTAGTTGTGTTGATATTAAACCTGTTTCCAAAATGGAAAGAAAAACGAGAGCGTTGGGCGTCAAGGTTTGTTTATGCGAATAGCATGATTGGACATTTCATTTTGGATATTCTCACATGGTGCTTTTAAAGAGTGGGAGGGGCATTGTGTTCTCAGCACGATAAGGCAGTGTCAAGATGGATAATGGCATTAGCCAATCCATGTGCAACTCGATTTTGTATATGCATTTGCAATCATTCTTTTGTGCTTCCCATGAAATTCAGTTTTACCCAGATTTTCAGTATTGAGTTTCGAATGGCGAAATGCTGAACGCTTATATTGCTGCTTCCATGATGTCTTGCATCCAAGTGTTCTGTTACACTGTTGGTTTTCAAGCTCATCTATAAATTCCAACGTACAAATAGCATGAAAAAAGTGCCGTCGTGATCAATTAGAGGTATACACAAGCATGCTCCCAAAATCCTGAGCAAAGAAGAGGATCTATATGTCTGAAACTATCAACGATGTTGCAGCCATCATTTTCAATGACTATTCTTGATACAAATTTTAGAAATGTCCTCATCACATACCAAAATGGCTTTTCAACCAATGGCAATAGCCTCTTTGAAACGAATCGATGAAACCCATACTGCCTACATGATATATTGAAATGCTGCAAATCATAATCAGGAAGTTGTGATTACATATATTTTGGTGATGAGCTAGGCTGACTGGTGTTGTCAGATATGAAATTTTCCAAAAAAAGCAAAGAAAGTATTCAGTTTGAGCGACTGTCCTTTTAAATTCATGATCTTCATTGATTTAGCACCCTAATAATCATCATCGTCATCATCAGAAACGCATTTGGGTCAGCCAGCAGCAGCGCCGCCGCCGCCGCCAAAATTGCTTCAAACTCAGCTTATTTTTCTCTGTTCAAGATTCGCCAGATTTTGTCTTTTTTCGACTTCTTTAATGTATTTTTCGAGACTCGACTATACAAGCTGTAATGAACAGCCCGTACTTCCTAATACATTCTTGGAGTGCTTTTTAAGGCGCTTCCAATGATGCCAAGTAAAATAGATGTTTTGACTGAACTTATTGAGCAATTTCAGAAAATATGAAATGAGGTTTTGGGCAAAAATGTATAGATTTTACATATGAAAGATTCCCAAACAAAGTTCCAGGGGGTAGCATTGGATTTAGAGAAACATTTTGAGTTAATATCATAACATAGTAAATGTTCAGTCCTTAGACACTTTACAACCCTAATATCGAACCTGAGTTTCAAGGCATCTGTCAGGCCTGGCTCATATGAGAATAATGATTTTACAATCAATCAACAAAAACCACTGTTAGTTCTACCCTCTTTCCTCTGCTCAATGCTGTCAATGTTTTATTTGAACGACGTCTCAGAGCCTCAGAGATTTCACTACTTACTGCAGACATCTTACGCAGCCCATGAATCGTCAATGTCCAGATTAACGTTATTAAATATAGAATGCAAGACGATGTCATTATGAACGATATAAAATGCAATAAAATATCATTATAAACGATAGCTTTATTGGCCTGCCACCTACTTTTTCATACGCTTCAAGAGCATTTACTACTGTATTGCAGTATGAAAAGGGCATTGAGTTTGCCAGCTGGCCCCACAAGCCAAAATTAATTCAAATCCAGAATCATATAGTTTGCTCCAGATTGGACAAATCATAATAATTTTGGACCCAATTAAGCTATTTTTGCAGATTCGACTAAGTAAAATATGATGATCACCCCATGCTTCCTTAGGCCGGGCGTTTTGCCGTAGCATTTTCGTCCCTCCTTCTTCCTCGCCTTCGCGTAGTCGGTTGCCACTCAACAGCATCCGCTTTTTTTAAAAACTACGCAAAAACCTACCCTCTTCCTCCTCCTCTCTTTCTCCTCTCCAACCTCCTCAATGGCGCTCATTCTGGACACTCGCAATTCCCCTTGCTGCTCGCACGGTCTGGTATCGGGCTATATATGAAAAAATCCCCACCAGAGCCCTCCTACATCTACGCGTTCCTGACAATCACCCTTCTCACCTCTGTACAATCTGCCCTGCCTCTCCCACGGAGGATATCACACATGCTCTGTTCTCCTGTCCTCCAAGTTGCTGGTCTGGCGATACATGTATCACACCTATCTTTCTGCTTCTCCATCAATCTCTGATGTTGATCTGATTCATTTCTTACAACAAACTTTACTCTGTTCTTCCCCTCTTCTTGATCGTGATCCCTCTCTCTCGTTCAATGAACTCTCTATTCCTCAACTATTCGCAACTACTCTTTTGACAATTTGGCAAGCGCATTGGCGCTGGATCTTCGACCGAACCCCGTTCATCGCTGACACCGTTCAACTTCGCCTTGCTCGCTCTCTTGCTCGTTTGGATGCCGAGTTAAATCTTGATTCGTAAGTATTCAGTTTTACCTTTTCGTTCATTCTTCTGTCACCTTTTTTTTTTTTCCAACCCATTTTCCATCCGATCCTTTGTCTCTATATCCAGTCTTTTCTATCCCTCAGCACGACATTTAAAGGACTTTAAATAAAAACTGGAGCTCGTCTCCCCTACAAAAAAAAAAAAAAAAAAAAAAAATGCTTCTTAGGCTAAGGACTTTAAATAAAAACTGGAGCTCGTCTCCCCTACAAAAAAAAAAAAAAAAAAAATGCTTCCTTAGGCTTTCCTGGAGTATTTTTCAAGGTGCATCCAATGGTACCAAGTAAAATAGATGATTTGAATAAACGTATCAAATGATTCATGAAAATATGAAAAGAGGTTTCTGGCCAAAATGTCGAAATTTTACATATCAAAGTCCCACAAAGATGATTTCAGAGGTTGCTTTGGATCGATAGAAACATTTTGATTCAAGATATACCATAGTAAAAGTCTTCATTTTCAAGGTCAAAAATGCGATCGTTTGATTTTCGATGAAAACCATGAGGGGTACATCATGCTTTTTGATCGATTTTTGGCAATGTTTTTCGGATCCCCAAAAAGTTGAGCAAACGTGCCAGGAAGTTGCTGCTACTCGAGTACAATCGTTTAACGCTATTCCGGTGGCTCAGAAAAGCCTACATGTCAAGATCTTAAGGCTTGAAAGCTGTTAGTTTTAGTTGTGTCCATACGTTTGCTTGTAGTTTTATATACAAAATTGCTGGCTAGATTTGCTCTGTACTTTAGTCTACATCTTTAAACCTCATTGAGAAAATGGTTTTTACTACTGTGAGCGAGGGGAACCCTATTTAATTATTACTTGTGCATTAAACAGCAGATGAAGAAAGCGTCAATTTGCATGCTGGTCACTTGAAACCATTTGGAAGAGCATTGTCCCGCATACAATGCCCATATTGCTTGATATTCATCCATACAAACATATCCATTTCCACTGGCAAGCTGTATCTGTTCAAGTGGCGTCATTCCAATGATACCAGGGCATGCTGGGTGCTCTCATTATATGGTTCAATGTCTGGTTTATTGCACAAACTTTGCACAGATGATCTGAATTCTCAGCCAGTATGGCAGCTTTCAAGCCATTGACAAGAGATATATAGAACCATAAGGGAGGGCTATCAAGACATTTGAAAAGTGACAATAGATCAATCCCTGGCTTGATAACGGTTCTAGTGATTCATCTCAATTTTCCAACAAAACTTTTACTATGTCTTGCTTTGCGTGAATAGCATTTGTGTACATCAGTGCCTGTTAAAGCACTACGATATCAGCATTATCGTTAGCGATGTGCTGCTTATCCTAATTAAGAAAATGGAATATACTATGCTGTAAGTGAAGCGATCGAAGTGGACCATTATGATATAGGCTTCAATGCTGGCGTGTTCTAGTAACATAATCAAACTTTTCCCTGGATCTGTGCAATGTTACAATTATTTGAAATTCAAGCAAATGCGTAGTCATCTGTCACATTGCTCACATGGCGCTTTTCATTATTGATCCAGCAAGAAGACCAGATCAGATTAGATCAAATCGAAATGCTTTTGTATATATATAAAAACAATGATAGCATTATTCTACGTGATAGCATCATGAATGAGGTAGCGACGCATTTCATCTTATAGGAGAGAATGTCTGCGCCCTTGTGAAGGCAGTTTCATTCTCACATTTTTCTCCTTCTGTCCATTCTCAGCGTTCTTACATTTCCTTATTTATCAATTGTATTACAAGGGAAAAGCATATAAAACAGCCCCTTTGATCCTATGGATCCCTCTTTCTTCACAATGGCAATTGTATATGAAGCTGTACCTAACAAGGCACCATTACTAGAGGCTCTGCCTGAAGAAATCATCACCCTTATCCTCTCACAATCCTCAATTGATATCAAGGCATTAAGGACATGTATGTCGGTATCCTCAAAATTGCGTCGAATCAGTCTCTATATCCTAGAATATTATCGATTACCAGCCACCCAATTGTCCCTGACGATAGATCAAGAAGGCAAGAGCAAAATGACCACTCGATTTGGATTTAGCCATTTCTGCCCAGTGTCTTTGACCACATTATACACATCCTATCAACCCATGGCAAGACGCTATTATACAGACAAAGCCTATCCAGTCGTCCGCTCAATGGCAATAGACTATGCTAGCTGTGATATTCAATCTTCCTCAGTATCAATCGCGTCATCCACATCAGGTACTTTGGTTGGCAGCTGCTCGTCCTCCTCATCGTCATCATCAATATCCGTTGCTAAGCAACCATGCTACACAAACACGCCTTCTGATTTAGCTTCTGTGTATTACCATGGTAACGCAAAAAAGCTTTCTGCACAGAAAGAAGGCCTTCATATTCTTCAAGTATCACCACATTTAGCCAACCAGAGATTGTCATGGAAATTGGCTTACAGAATCACGGATAAGCGTAAACCTGAATACTATATGTCGCTGATCAGCATCTCTATTGGATTCAAGCATCTGATGAAATTGGACGCTCTAAATCAGGGTGTGGACGTCAATGCGACGACGAGAAAATTACCTTTAAAAAGCATGAATAAAATGAAAAATTGGGTCAATCGACTCGTTTGACATTTGTATTGCCTACAGATTTTCCAAGATACATGCTCGTCCTTTTGATCCAATGCTCTTCATGACAGCAACAATGAGACAAAAGCTACAATGCTATCAATGCTATCGAAGCATGCATGCTTAATGCACAAGCAGTGCTGTAGCCATTGTCGTAAAATCTTCTTGACTTGGACAACCATTGATATATGCTTGCAGCCTTGGTGAAATTTCTAAGCAGGCGGTATTGTCGCAACGCTGGTGAGGGAAAGAGGTGTGCACTGTGCTTGCAAGATCTGGTAAACGATATCTAGATGATAAAAAAAAACGTTAATATGATGTTGAGAATACAACCCTGTCAAGTACACTTACACACTGGAATGATGAGATGGATGGGAACAATTTCTTGGCCAAGGCATTTAATTTCGACTGTACTTGTTCTTGAGCTGCACTCGATGATTGAATGATATTCTCCAAGCAAGTCGTGCAAAATCCCAATTATACTCTCCAATATATCCAGCAAGCTCAATCCTTCTTCGTACAATGATTGGGTATAAGCACATCGCAACAAAGTCGTATTCAGGAACAAGTCGAGCGCTTAGATTATCAAGTACCTTCTTGTCAGGGTGCTTTTGCTCATGCAGTAACTCGAAAATCTCATATTGCACTTGTGCCACTTTGTATTTGCGTTGAAATAGCTTGACATTTCTCTTGGCTGAACCCAGCGGCTTGAGGTAAATATTCACAAGCTTTCTTCAATGCTTGTACGCGTTGTAATAATCCAACTTGGTCTGCTTCAGTCGCTAATTGATAGACAGCATCGGCAGATTTGGCAATTTCATTTCGATGGGCATAGTACAGCTCGAGAAGAATCAGTCGCTGACGAGGATCGAGCGTGCGTGTGTTAATAAAGTCAAAGAGTGTAGGTGCTTGCAAACAGGTTAAGATGTGGTTGTGTTCATTGTTGGTAAGCCATTCGTAAATATGATAATGATAGTCTTGGTTGCTCGTCATTTCCAGTGCACTGGCAATCACATCAATCGCATGTTGCTGGTGTTGTGTGTCAATTGGCTTCCTTGATAATGTGCAGCACAAATGCTTCAAGTTGATCGAGTGTCAACCCTGCTTGTGAATAGCTTGTAAATGCAAGATCGACAGCAGAATGGTGATCTCCCAAGTCGCAGAACTTTTGTGCGAGCGCTTTAATACGAGGAGCATCGCAAATGCCGACCACGCTCTTGAAATGTCCAATAGCTAATGCCAATGCCTGCTTCTTGTCGTTGGCATCTGTATTATTTTGTGCAGCATATAAATTTTCGACACCCTTAAAGTAAATCACTTGTTCTGTGCCCAAGAGGTTGGAGCAATTGCTGTTTAAAAAGTTACCGATAAAGCTGTAGTTGTTGGAAGCATTTGCAAGTTTCGATGTCTTTATAGCCTTGTAAACAATATCCTGGATCAAGTTGGCGCCCTTCACCGTTGTAACGACATCACTAAACTTGCTGACAACCCAGTTTTTGTCAAACCTAGATCTATATATCAGCAGTCAGCTATTTGCAATACACCCTCTTCCATACCTTGCTACAATTTGTTCCCATTCTAAATCATTAGCAAAGCATATCAACGAAATGAATTCCATAGTCTTCAACACAAGATCCATGTCATCCTACAAGTGCTCGTCAATCGTTGTGTTCAATGTGCTTTTCACTGCATAACTTACTGCTGCTGGAATGTCGTATTGTTGATATACATCGGCAAGTGCTCGGAGGCGTTCCTGAACCACCAGAAACTTTTCTTTAGGGACTCTGTCAAGTCTGTTAGATTCGAAGAACTTCATCTCATGCTAGTCTGTACCTACTTTTCATTTTTGATATCGACCGTCCAGATATCCTGAACGATGCGAGCAAAATAGAGCAGCAGGCCTTCTTGTCGTACTGTGCATTGTCGAATAAAGTCAATGACATATGGAGTTTGCTTTGCTGAACAGGCCAACACATGAGCTATATAACCAGTCTCAATGGCACCATAACGCTCTTCAAACTTGTTCAAATGTTCAGGTGAAGGCGATTGCAATGCGTGTTGAAAATAATCTGTAATGTGTTGCTTATTGTAGTGGATGATGCCTCGTTTCGTCAATGCTGAAATCTGGCGATCTGAAGTATCCATAGGCTCTAATGTCGATTTCATGTTGAATCTTGTGTGTCTGGCTTTTCCTCCTTCCATGATAGACCACACTTTGTCGTCCAGCTTTTCATAATAGAAATCCTCCACCAACACAGGCTTTGATTCCTTGACCGATGCGACGCTTGTGTTGGTCAACACAAAGTACTTCTTTTCTGATTTGGCCAAGACAGTAGCAAAAACGCCTTGCTGATAATAAGCCAAGTCAGCATGTTGATCGGTCAAGTTGTTGAATAAAATGGATCCGGGCAAGGGTGGTGCTGGTCGGGTAAATATGAGCTGGATATCTAGACTTTCATTCTGTAAAAACAGTCTGTCGCCGTTGTTTGCAACTGCCATGAGACAAGGCTTTTTGGTATCTTGAACAAGGTGAATTGATTCCAAGTGTTGGCTCTCGTAGCGCTTCAATAACGAGTAGGTGGTGCCACGAATCTGAGCAACATGGATGCTGGAATCTGACAGCAGCATGTACAGCAATTCCCCTGCTTCATCCAATACCAGAGATTTCACACTGGCCACAGGTGGAGATTTGAAGAACATGGTCAAATAGCGCAGTATTGGGTTCATGGTAAGACAGCTAAGACTTCCATTTTTTGGTGTGTTGTCTGTCCATACAAGATGCAATTCGTACAAATGTCCATCATCGCCCTTCATAAAGACTCGTCTTAATTCCTTTGCTGTAACGAAATTTGACATGACAACACCCTCTGAATCCACTGCCACACCCTGCGATAGCTGTATGTTGTCTTGGCCTGGTGAAATGGTGTGGAGGTAGATGTGGTTTCGAGTAGTGACAACCAGCTCGTGGTGTGTTGTGAATGTTGCAATATCGACATGTTCAATGGCTTGGGTGGTGTCGTATCTGAATACTTTAGAATTCTTCTTACTAAAGTCCCATAGAAACAACGATGATCCTCTTGCCAACCAGACATGATTGATAGCTTTTAGAAACCCAAGATTGTAGTCACTGCGAGGCTCTAATGATCAATGTGTTAATATAAACTCGGTTGGTATGTAGTAAGTTTGTGCTCTTACGTTCAATTTGCCTGGCAATTTCCTCTGGAAAGTCTACGTGTGCGCTTTTGTAGAATGCATTTTCGTTGTCTGTACAGTATTGCAAAGGAGTGGACTCTATAGATTTGTGAGTCAATTTCATGCTTAAGCAAATCAAAAGGTGCAGAAGCTTACCTTGCAAATACAGGTCGAAATCCACATGTGTACCATCATTCTGCTTGCAATCATCGACTTTTTGGCTGAATTCAGTGAGTAGTGGGTTTAGTTGAGATGCAAAAGTCTTCTCCATGCTAAAAGTCGTAGTGTTGGTTTGTAGAGTAACCTTGGCCTTTTTGCTCTTGATCAAAGAGGCGCGTTTTATCTCTCAAATTTTTTGAAAAAGGTGACTTTGATATATGCAGAATTGCAACATGAACGGAAGAGGATCTCCTTGCCTGACAACATGGCTCCAATTCTGCGAAGGAGTCATATTCTGCTATGATGTCACCTAAATCTAATGCTATATTGTCAATGTTAGCTCAAAACAAAGCATTGCAGGTGCTATATTGCCGTCTCTGAAGCGTGTATTACCTACAGATGCATTTGTATGATTATCTGGACCTGAATCATCAGTTTTGAGAAGCATCATATATTAGTATATAGGCTAGAGTACATTGGGGAAGAGCCTTTGCGTTAAGCACAATTTGTCTCCACATTAGCGTCCTGTTTAACAATGAGCTCAACCAATTCAAATCTAGTTAACTCGGCTGCTCTAATGGATTAATCGCATACAGTGTACAACACGCAATCAATGCTTAAGAACAAGTGCCTATACTTGAGTGTCAACATCAGATCATGGTGCAGTTTTCTCTGCTGAGGCGCTCGACTAGTATTTGAAGACTCCATTCAAGGTATGGGGCTATCCATTATGTCAAAAAAAAAGAAACTATATTGCTTTGCGCTATAATGAATATATTTAGAGCAGGCCTGATACGGACCATCTTGAAAATTATGGACCACTTATTGACTCCATACTTATGGCACCTGAGCACAATATTAAGTATATTGAATAATACAGAATGCTATACATTTACACTTGTCTCTTTCCATGACGACGCACATGTCATTGTTTTTCATTGTTTATATGTATACGAGTGTTTATGCTTCGGGTGGCTCTCTACTTTCGCTTCGCTTCGGTAAGAACCAACCTGCGCAGCGGCAGCTCGCGCTATCGATTGCCCTTGCGTATCTTGTCAAAATACTGATACTTTCATTTTGACCCTCTACTTACACATGAAAACCCTTCATATTACCTGTGGATCTGATTCTTGTGTGATGCTCCACATCCATATACACGTAACTACTTCGTATACGGGCAAGTGCCATACGTATATTATCCTTTTTAATCAGGAGTGCGCCTAATACAGCAAAATCCGAGTGCATTTGAGCCGCATTTTCTTGCGTTCAATTGCCGTTTTAGATGGTCAGAATAGCCCTAAACGATTGTTCTTATCTAGCATTTACTTGCTAATACCTTTGCTCAACTTTTTGGGGATCAAAAAAACATGAACAAAATTCGACCAAAAAGCATGAGGTACCCCTCATGGTTTTCATCGAAAATCGCACGATCGCGTTTTTCACCTTGAAAATGAAGACTTTTACTATGGTATACGAGCCTTTCAGCACTTCGGGTGGTTTCCTGACCTACGCTTCGCTTCGGTGGAAACCAACCTACGTTCAAACGGCTCGCGCTGCCGCGGGCCTTTGGCTAATATCCCAAAATTAATAGAGCTAAAATGTTAGAAGAGGAACCCTGATTGTTGATTGATATATAATCACTAATCATATGAGTGTTTATGCTTCGGATGGTTCTCACCGAAGCGTAGCGAAGGTAGAGAACCAACCTGCGCAGCGGCAGCTCGTGCTACTGATTGCTCTTGCGTATTTTATCAAAATACTGCTACTTTCATTTTGACCTTCCACTTACACATAGTAACCTTTCATATTATCTGTGGATCTGATTCTTATGTGATGTTCTACATCCATATACACGTAGCTACTTCATATACGGGCAAGCAGCATACTGGTATTCCCAATTTTTAATCCTTAGTGTCCCTAATACAGCAAAATATGAGTGCATTTGAGCTGAATTTTCTTGCGTTCAAGGCCGTTTTAGATCGTCAGAATAGTCCCAAATGGTTGCTTTCATCTGGCAGTTACTTTCTGACACTTTTGCTCGACTTTTTGGGGATCAAAAAAACATGGTCAAAAATCGACCAAAAAGCATGAGGTATCCCTCATGGTTTTCATCGAAAATCAAACGATCGCATTTTTCATCTTGATAATGGAGACTTTTACTATGGTATATCTTGAATCAAAATGTTTCTATCAATCCAAAGCAACCTCTGAAATCATCTTTGTGGGACTTTGATATGTAAAATTTCGACATTTTGGCCATAAACCTCTTTTCATATTTTTACAAATCATTTGGTAAGTGTATTCAAAACATCTATTTTACTTAGTACCATTGGAAGCGCCTTGAAAAGTACTCCAGGAAAGCTTAAGGAAGCATGGGGTGATTATCATACTTCACTTAGTCGAATCTGCAAAAATAGCTCGATCGAGTCCAGAATCATCAAAATTTGTCCAATCTGGAACAGACTATGATTCTGGGTTTAAATTAATTTTGGCTGGTAGGGCCAGCTGGAAAACTCATGACCTTTTTATAAGGCAATACAGTAGTAAATGCCCTTGAAGCGTATAGAAAGTAGGTGGAAGGTCATAGCACTATCGTTTATAATGATATTTTATTGCCTTCTATATCGTTCATAATGATATTTTATTGCATTCTATATTTAATAACGTTAGTCTGGACATTGACAATGCATGGGTTGCATAAAATGTCTGCAGTAAGTAATGAAATATCTGAGGCTCTGAGACGTCGCTCAAATAAAACATTGACAGCATTGAGCAGAGGAAAGAGGGTAGAAATTACAGTGGTTTTTGTTGATTGATTGTAAAATCATTATTCTCATATGAGCCAGGCCAGATAGATGCCTTGAAACTCAGATTCCATATTAGGGTTATAAAGTGCAAAAGTACTGAACATTTATTATGTTATGATATGAGCCAGGCCAGATAGATGCCTTGAAACTCAGATTCCATATTAGGGTTATAAAGTGCAAAAGTACTGAACATTTATTATGTTATGATATGAGCCAGGCCAGATAGATGCCTTGAAACTCAGATTCCATATTAGGGTTATAAAGTGCAAAAGTACTGAACATTTATTATGTTATGATATGAGCCAGGCCAGATAGATGCCTTGAAACTCAGATTCCATATTAGGGTTATAAAGTGCAAAAGTACTGAACATTTATTATGTTATCACCTTTCTTCCGCTTTTCAAATTTTTACATAGTTTGAATCACCACTGTAAGAAAAATCCCTGAAAAAGCGATAGTAACAACAAACATTGCAACTTTGATCAGCATGTCAAACATTGTGATCGATCAAACCACCATCCAGGCTCTCGTCGAGTCGGTGAAAGCCTTACACTCCCGTCTCGACATTTTCGAACGTGCTCAACAAGCCCAGCAAGCCCTGAACGCTCAGTTCCGAGAAGAAGTAAATGATCTTCACTCCATCATCAACAATCTCGAGAAGCTTATCCGCTCTCCTGCACCCGTAACTGCTCAACCCCCCATCGCCGCTATCCCAATTACACCTGTGGTCCCTGCCGCTCAGGCTCAGGCTCAGGCTCAACAACCCCGCAACAACCCACCCCAGTGGAGCCAAGTCCTCAAACGTCCCTCCGCTGCCTCTAACAAGCGCCGCCGCGAACATGCTCTCCGTACACTTCAACCTCCTCAACCTGCCACTGAAAATTCCAACTACACTGTTCTGCACCTCCATCGTGCTCATCGTATGACTCACACCGAATATCGTGCTACCCTCGCTGCCATCGGCATCGATAGCAAACGTATTCTAGATGTCACTTTTCCTGCTCGCAACATCTCCACCATCCTGATCCACACTGCATACAAGGCGGATATACTTCAACTCTTAGCCGCCGGTGAACTGACTGAAGTCCCAGACTTTAACCCGCTTGACCATACACATGTAGCCGATCCCCAATTTGCTGACATGCCTGCTCCCCAACTAACCCGTATTGCTGCCGCCCTTCACACTGACCGATGCATCCGTACTGTGCGCTACATCAAGAAACATACTGTCCCCGGCGTCCTCAAATTTTTCATGGCCCAAAACTGGATACCTCTCGTCACTGCTCAAGATCTCTCTGCTGAACTGCTTCCTCGTCCTGCCAAACGTGCTATGGACCCTCATTCTGCCGTTGGTCAATTGCTCCTTGATCCCGTCTACGCCACCAAGTTACGCTCACGCCAGTTGGTTGATCGTCTAGGCAACGTCGTTGAAACCAATGCAATGGAGATTACTGAGGAATTTTACGATGATCCCAACCACTCAGACACCGATGACTCTCTTGAATGAGTGAATCCTCATCACAGCCTTTAAATCAACGTTCTGCATCCCCTGATAATGTTTATGTCCCCCCGGTATCTGCTCCTCATTCTTCTAACAAACACACTAACTTGATTATTCGTAGTCTCAACTGCCGTAGCCTTGCTAAACCATCAAACGTCCCCAACAGCCAAGCCTTTTGTCGATTCCTACGTCAATCTTATGATCAACAACCACACATCCTCTGCCTTCAAGAAACCCACGCTTCCGATCCCAATACCCAAGCTCGCCTCGACTTACAACTCCAAGCAACATCTTCTATATGGTCATCCCATTGCGGGATAGTAAGTCTTCACCCTAATATTCATATCAATCCCATCTTCGTCTCGGATGATGGTCGAATCATATATTGTACCATTTCCCACACTACTAACCTATTTCCTCCCCTGAAGATCATGAATATCTATGCACCCGTCACTACTCCAGATAGATATATCTTTTATGATCAGTTACTTCAACGCTCCTTCTTCCAAACTCTCGTCACCAACATGAACACGGCGGAAGGTCTACACAACAATCACCTGTCTAATGTCACCGATGCCCCATCTATAGTCGTTGGTGATTTTAATTACAATTTCCGCCAATACCGTCCACCATCTATTGTCAAACCAGCTAGCATTCAATCACAATGGCTATTTCATTCGATGCTCACCCACTACTATCAGGAAAGTACTCATGAATTAATCCACGAACCTCAAGTACCTACCTTTCGTCGCAACACTACGTTCACTACCATCGATTATATGTTCTTGAATCCTCAACTGATGGACTTCCGTACTGACCAGTTTGTCCACTTTGTCCACTCGGACTGGACTGACCATGCGATGCTGTCTACCCAACTAACTTTTGATAATCCAGATCTCGGTAAAGGTCTGTGGCGAGCCAATCCACAATTAGTCCACAACGAATACTTCTGCCAACGCCTGTTCACAAAGCTTGACGATTTCCACACCCTTCTCGCTTCCAATGCTAATGATCTCACTCCACAAGTCATTTGGGATCAAATCAAGGAATTAACTCGACAGGTAGCCAAATCTTGTAGTCGTCGTCAATCGGAATGGCGTCGCCGTCTACTTCGTCGTCTCCAAAGCAAGCGGAACAAGCTGATACGACTCTACAAAACGACTCAAGTACGCAATGATCGCCTTCCCAAGATCGAATCAATGATAGGTAACCTACAACAAGAATTGGCTGATATTCAAGCTTTACGCTCCGGCATCAAATGGCGTGAACACGGGGAGAAATCCGCTGGTTTCCTCAAGCGTCTTACATCCCAGCGATCCCAACAACGAGCCATCCCCACTCTTCAACACCCCATCTCCTCCTCCGATTGTGCGACTACAAAGGACAAACAGGCAGCTGCGGTAGCTTACTACGAACGGCTCTACACTGCGGATATAGTGGACACCGAAGCGATTCGCTACTTTACTAATCAGATTCCTCATACTGACAAAATTCTAGATTCAGACCACCCGTCATTATGTGCTCCATTTACCCTCGATGAATTAGTCGAAGCCGGTACTCGGGCCCCTAAACAATCTAGTCCTGGCATTGACTCCCTACCATATGCCATAATACAATTGCTTTTCACCCACCCACTCACCGCTGCCATTGCTCTCCGTGTTTATTCTGACGCCTTGTCAAACGGCGTATTCCCGCAATCGTGGCAAGAAACTTGTCTGGTCTTGCTCCCTAAGAAAGGTGATCTTGCCTTGTTGCAGAACTGGCGTCCCATTAGTCTTATCTGTTGTGATGCCAAAATCTTCACTCGGCTGTTGAATGCTCGGCTCATGCTCCACTTTGGCACACGATTGACCACCTCACAATCCGGCTTCATGCCCCATCGCTTTATTGGCGAACCAGCCATGACCCTACATTGCGCTCTGTCCCTCGCCACTGCCACCCATTCTACGTCAATCGCCTTGTTGTTAGATCAAGAAAAAGCATATGACCGTGTCAACTTGGAGTACCTCACCGCTGTACTCACAGCTTTTAACATGCCATCTTCTCTAATCTCATCACTGCTTTCTTTGTTTACTAACACGCAGGTACGGGTCAACATCAACGGATTTCTCTCTGAAGCATTTCCAACCCAACGTGGTATGAGACAGGGTGACCCTATCAGTCCTTTGCTTTTCAATATCATCTTCGACCCCTTCCTCCGTGCCATCAACCAACATCAAAACATACTTGGGTTTGACTTTACACGCATTGCAGCCACTAATCCTCGTTTTTCCTCCCCTCTCGCTGACAATGTTCCTCTCGCAGATCCAGTCAAAGTCCTGGCATATGCCGATGACACACTAGTTTTCCTCAACGATCTTAGTGAATTCCACCAACTTCAACAGTTGATAAATAAGTATGCCGCCGCGTCCAATGCCTCTCTCAACTATCACAAGACGCAAGCATTGTCTCTCTCTGGTGTACCGCACGAATCCTGGATTCTCGGCCTTCGCGCGTCTGGTATCTCGTCTTGGCATGACCAGAATGCTACCGCTCCCATCATCTATCTCGGATACCCTATTTGTTCATCTACCGCTCAAAAGAACTCATATTTCGATGCTCTTCTCACTCGTCTCCGGGACTTTTGTCGCCTTCATTCGGTACGCAACCTTACCTTTCGAGGACGGGTTACTGTTCTCAATTCACTCTTGTTCTCTAAAGTGTGGCATATTGCACGCTTGTTTCCTTTTTCGGCTAACGATATTCACAAGCTACAACAGCTGGGCGCCTCGTTCGTTAACCAAAATGCCAAACTAACTCGATTCTCTTTCGCTACTCTCTGCCTCCCTCGTTCTCATGGCGGCCTTGGTCTTTTGGATCCTGCTGTGCAGATCAACGCCCTTCAGTGGCGCTGGCTTCATCCACTTTTGCACCCATCCGATCCCACTCCTCCTACCAAGACTTCTCTTCCTTATCTCCGTGTCATCCTCAACTTCTTCCTCGCTACTCCCTCATACCCCACCTACCACTGGTCTCTCCTCTTTCCTGCCTGTAGGCCATCAAGCGCCAGAAAGGTCATCGCTCCTCTCTACAACATTCTTCGCGCCGTAGATACCATTGTTCGTAAGTTTGGTGTCTGTCATGTTTCCTTCAGTACTTGTCTACGCCTGCCATTTTCGACCTTGGTTGAACATAACCTTCCACCCAACCATAGCTTATCGCCTACATTTCGCTCACCAAAGGAAGTGGTAAAACACTACCCCAGAGTGCTTCAACTTACAGGTAATGATGTTTTCATCTTTGATACCACCACTCAAGCTCTTCAACTTCGCACTTCGGTCATTGGCCTACCCCACCAACCCACCAGCTTACGCGCTATCAATTTTCTTCAGGCTCAAAACCTACTGCTCACCAACTTCATTCACTTCAACATGTTGCTCCTTGTCCCTCGTCCAAACATCACACATATCGACCTCTCCACCATCACCAACTATTCCGATAGTATCAGCCTCGTATCCACCCTTCTACTCTCTTTATTGGCAACTTCATTTTCTTTTGAGTCTCATTCATTCCTTTTATCCCTCCCTACTAATCAAGGATTCAAATCCCTCCCCCTTCACACTAACCCTTCCTCTTATTCGTCCCCTTTAGGTGTTGCCAAATGGAAGCAGTTTTGGACTCTCCAGATTCCTTTGAATGCTCGCAATACTTGGTTCCGGATCCTTCATGAAAAAGTTACTACTCGTCAATTATTACATCAACGGCTTCGCGATTCATTTACCCCGTACTGTCCTCACTGTCAGTCTTCGTCATCCACAATCCCCACCATCATCGAAGATACTGAGCACTTCCTCTTTTCCTGTCCTCGAAAATTGGACGTCTGGCGACAAACTCTCTCTCTTTACATCTCACCTCGATTCTCTTACTTTGCGTACGAGGAATACATTGCCATCCTCCACCTTCGCCTCGATATTGACCGCTCATCTCATGAACTTTTTCCTGCATTATCCGTGTTCCAGGTCTTTGCTTGCATCCAACAGGCTATCTGGTCTGCTCATTACCGCCAAGTTTTCCAGCACGTCCCTTTCATCCCGTCTACTGTCATCCACTCCATTCATCGTACTCTCCTCAATTTAGACTCCCAACTTTCCTTCGATACAATTATCTGAGCTTCCCCTTATATCCTCCAGTCTTTATATCCCCTCCCTCTATATTAGGTGACGATTTAAGGACTTTAAATAAAAACAGAAGTGCCTACTTCCTTATAAAAAAAAACATTTATTATGTTATGATATTGAATCAAAATGCTTCTCTCGACCCAAAGCAACTTCTGAATCCACTTTTATGAGGTCTTACTATGCAAAATTTTGACATTTTGGCCAAAACCTCATTTCGTATTTTATAGAATTGTTCAATAAGTTTATTCAAAACGCCTATTACAATTAGCACGATTGGAAGAGCCTTGAAAAGTACTTCAAGAATGTATTAGGAGGTACGGGCTAATTATCACAACTTACATAGTCGAATCTCACGAAATAGTTCAATCAAGTCGAAAAGTCCCAAAGTTTGGTCAATCTGAACAGAAAAGAAAATTCTGAGTTTGAATTAATTTTGCGCTGCTGACTGACCTAAAAGCCTTTTTGATGATGACAATGATGATTGAGATGTTGATTGTATGAGAATCATAAACTTACAGAATTATCGCTTAGCTTGAATACTTTCTTTTGATTTTGTTGGGAATTTTCATACCTGACAGCGTTAATCAGCCTGGGTCACAACCAAAAAAAAAAAGGTAATCGCAGCTTCCTAATTATGATTTGAAGCATTTCAATATGGTATGTAGGCAGTATGCGTTGCATTGATACACTTTCGGGCTTGTCGTTTTTCTTCTTTGCTCAGAATTTATGAGCATGCTTGTACTGTATGAATCAATAAACCTGACGTTGCACTCAAGCGCCGTAAGTATGGAGTCAGTAGGTAAACCACATCAAGCCTGTTTGTTATGAGTCAAAACATAGTTTATTAAATGTTATATCGTTTAGTTTTGTTATCGCATAAGTTTGTATATAGATAGATAGATGAAGTGTAAGCCAACTACCAGATGGAGCACTTGTTGGCAGGATTCATGCCTTGTTCCTTATTGACACACTTGAAAGCTTCAGCGAAATCAGGGCTGTTCTGAACAGCAGCATTGACTCTGACTTTAGCAGGCGAGTGGACATCACCACGGATTCTTTGGACAGCCATTTCAGGACGCATATTAGAACACCAGACACGACCAAAGTTGATAAAGAACAACTGTTCGGGAGACAAGTGATCCAGTTGAGGAAGGATCATGTTTTGATCGGGATTCTGTTGCAAAGATTTGCGCATGGCAGTAAGAGCAGCATGGACACCACCATTGTCAGCCAAGTTTTCGCCGAGAGTCATCTGCAGGTAATAATTAGACTAGGGTACAAGCATGACAACATTTCATAATACCTTTCCATTGACATTGTAAGACGTATTGTTGGGCCCTTGGACGGAGAAGGAGTTGTACTGGTTGATAAAGCATTGACTTCTTGCCTCGAAAGCCTCGGACGTAGTATCTGACCACCAAGTGTTTAATTTGCCATCACCATCGTAAAGACGGCCAGAGTTATCAAAGGCATGCTATGTCGTTTGGGTTAATGTCATCTTATAATAAGTCCATTCTATGCCACTCACTGTAAATTCATGGCCAATAACAGCACCAATACCACCGTAATTGAGATAGCTAGGCAATTCAGAGTGATAGAAAGGCGACTGCAATATACCAGCAGGAATGACAATCTCATTAAAGACGGGAGAATAGTAAGCATTGACTTCATGAGGATCCATGTGCCAGACGGACTTGTCCACCTTTTGACCGATTTGATTCCAATTCTTATTGATGTCCCACAAGAGAGCAGACTTTTGGTTGCCATAAAAGTTGATCACATCAATGTTGATGTCAGCATAGTAGTTGGCCAACGAGTCAGCAGAACGCACGTCTGGAGTCACCACACTATAAGCTTCCTTGTGATTGATCTTGTTGACCTTTTCGACCGCCTTGGCCCGTGTAACAGCATCCAACCAGTCCACTTGATTCAAACGCTCAGACCACGTAGATTGAATGTTGTTGATAAAGGAAGCCACTTGCTCACGTTGGACCTCACCACCAAAGTGTTTCATGACAAAGTAGCGGCCCAGGAGTTGACCAAACGTATTGCTAGTGGCACGGACACAAACACGCGAACGTTCGGGAGGAGCTGTCGTACCACTGGCAATCTTGCTGTTCATGTTGCGGTAGATTTCACGCGTATCCTTGTCGACGTTGCCGACGTTGGCCAAGATGGTCTTGATGGTAAAGAACTCGCGTATGGATTGCGTTGTAGCGCCATCGTCACGATCAGCGCTGTTGATCAACCAGTCAGTCAGTTCCTTCATGAAACGAGGTGTAGAGACGATAACACGGCCAGGCAAAGAGACATCGCTAGGCGTAAAGTGTCTCAAGAGTTGGATCCAGTCAACAATAGGATAGATTTGGTGGAGTTCAGCAATCGACTTGGGATTGTACAGGTCAATTGGATTTTGAAGTTGGTCACTGTACAGAGTTAGTCGGTATATGGGGATTATTTGATTTGAGAGAAACTTACTTTGGCAAGGTCAACTTGGCTAAATGCGACTCAAACTCAATGAATCTATCCACCATGTACTCAATATCCACGTCGTTCAACATCATCAAGTTGTGCTCTCTCATCTTGTCACGACGCAAGTTATCAGTAGCAGTGTCTCCTTGAGGCTGACCCAAGACAGCTTTGATCAAAGAGGTGAGACCAGCTCGATAGCTGTCAATGATTTCAGGCTGCTCATAGTACTCGCGAGAAGGCAGGCCCAAGGAAGGTTGGTCTAAAACGATGACACTCTCATCAGGCGATTGATCGTCAATACCCACGCCATACGAGATCAAGCTTTCAACACCTTGTGTACCGAGATGGATCAATGCGTCTGTGAATTGATGCACATGGTCCGAGGTAAAGCGACTATCGACAAAGTCCTGGTTGTAACCGAGCTTGGAGAGCAGTTGAGAGAGTTCGGGGTAGATGGGAGTAGGGCCTAAGCTATTGATGGTGCCCTCGTCCATGCAGGATCTGTAGTAATCCTTGATCTTGTTAAAGTTATCACGGTCCTTGTCGATTTGCGTATCGTCCAGAATAGAGTTTTCTCGGTTGGGAATGCCTTGAAGAAGGTCCTCATAAGTACCATCCAACATAACAGCAAGGCCATCCAGGTTGGCATTGTGAAGATTGTTGAAACTACCAACAGCTGTTTGAAAGAGAGTGGTAAGTCTATTTATGTATTGATTTGATTCCTACAAAAGCCTTACATGATTCAGAGTCAGGGATTTGGTGATCCTGGATCCAATTTCCACCTGGCAATGGATATTCAAGATGTGAGTTGTGGCGTGATACAACAGCGCTAAAGCAGCTTACATGTATATTGGTAGAAATCACTGCACGGATCAACATTGAGATCCAGATCATGAAGAATGGAATGAGCCGTGTTCTTGCAGACCTGCGTTTCACATGTTGTAGCACCAGCAGGATAGGAGGACACAGACCGAGCAGCCAATAGTTGAGCGGAATGACCCGAGAGTGTATTAGGCAAGATACCGCCAGCCATAGATGATAAGAGAGAGAGAAAAGACGAGAGATGACGGTGAAGGAGGCCAGCCAGGAGGCCCTTATTTATACTGTAGGAAAGAATGCGATTATTCTCAGTGCAAGCAAACATGGAATATAACTGTGTGAGTTTATCCAAAAAGAAACCTAATTTGACAGTTGGATTTGAAATGCTTCACAACATGAGTATGAGTCGAGTAGCCTTTTCCACCTGTTTCTCTTGTTTTTTTCTCTTTTTTTTTTCTCTCTTTTTCCCTTCAATTTTTCTCACTCTGTACTTGCTAATTACTACTTACACATGAGCACAGATACCAAGTTGATACTGAGTCTGGTGAATAGGATAGCTGTCAGGGTAAATCTCTCCCGTTACGACAACACCATCAACTGCTAATGACACACACACATTGATACAGTTACCAAGCAACAATGGCACACAGTTTGACGCCCTTGAAAGCGACCCTCTTATCCAACAAACGTAAGCTGTCCCCGTAGTAGTGATGAGGATGTTACTAACATCATCTTCTTTTTTCAATTGACGTCAGTGGTACGTTCAACATATGCTTGATTGTGTTCCCTTAAGTAGGGTCGTACCAAACTGATTTTCATTTCATACATGTAGTGGCAGCATTGATAGAGCTATCGAAATATAGATTGCCTACAATAGCAACTACCATTGTCACTGTGATTGAAAATGTATCCAAGGTGAGTCTTATAGTAGCAGCAGCCCCCCCATCAACGATCTAACGCTTCACCAGTCCCCACTCTCCAGAAACGATGATATAGTGCCCAGAGACGTATTACAATCCCAATTATTCCTACTTCGCATGCTGTCCGCCTGCATGCACCACCATTGGAGGTACTATCAAGATTTAGACACCAAGGCACGCAGTAAAAAGCAACACCAAGACGGTACCGAATCACCCATACGACCTTCCCTGAACCGCGTAGATGGAGCAACACCTCAACACGGCATGTGGTCTCCACCGGACGGTATTCCACCTGTGCCCATTGATCCACCACCGCTGGAAGACAACCTAGCCAAGCATATTGTACATGTCATGTCAAGATTCATTTATCAGATTGGCGCCGTCGACGAAAAGGAGCACGGCATTGTTGCCAACCATTCAGCCAGCGCCTGTTCCACCGAGACCTACACTAGTTTCAATGGCCAGACATTACTGACCAGTTTGATGGTGGATATATACAGGGCAGCGAGTCGAGTGGTAGCCTATGTCAGTGCCAGTAATTGGCCCATCACTTTTGCCAAAATCAAGAATCGCATCTTGTATCTGACAACCACACAAGAAGAGAACCCCGAAGTGACAGATGTCATGCTGTTGGAATGTGCTTCATTAAATTGCAAACGTCTTAGTATGGTGCTTACAGGTAAAGCAAGTTGGAAAAAAAAAGAGGGTCTGTGTGTCTGTTGGTCTCATTAGTTTGTATTAGAATTATGCAGTTCAGCTTTGCATTTACGAAAAGCAGCGCAATTATTTATTGCAGTGATGTTAAGAAGGGCGATTTGGAACTGGATTGAAAATTACACTGCTGAATTCACTTTATTATGCCATAATCAGACACGCATTGATGGATCTCCTGAAATCCTGTTTGATATCTTCAACTCTTTGGCAGACACCACCAAGCGAAAAGCCATATTTTGGCCTGTGCAAACCATGCTGTTGGTATTGTGTCCTGATATCATGATTTCTCAATCGCTGAGTGGAGGTCGAGTAGAGAACAAAAAGGTGAGTTCATATCAAGGACCCCCTCTATGGCACCCGCTCATTTTGTCCAACATTAGTCTGCATTTTTTGGCTCGCTCAGAAAAGCCATGAAAGGGGATCGTATGGGAGAATTGGCAGCCATTTGCTATGTGGATCTCTGTCGAGCAGCAACCTACGTATCCAAAGACGACATGACAGCGATTCGACAAGTAGTGCCTGATGTGGAAAACGAACTGATAGACAAACTGTTTGATATTCATCGCCCTGCAGACGTCGACTCCTTATCCACTAGTCTGGGTGTCTACATTGATCATCGCAGCTTGATGGCAGATTGCATTGTCGCCATGTTCAGATTGGACACACAAAAGACCATTCACTCATTGATTCCCACTTGCTTTGACCACGGCGCACCGACCATCTTCAAGCTGAGCGTTGTCAAGGCAGCTGTTGCCATTGCGTCAGAAGAGAACAATTTGCCCTGGATACCGTCCATATCTGAGCTCTATCTACCACTGTGCACTCGCATTCGAAAGCTGTTTTTGGAATTCTTTACTCGTGATTTTAGAGACAAATCATCAACAGATATTGCTGCTACTTCCTCCTCCTCCGTGTCGTCTCGCAAGACATTAGCCAGCAATTTAGCGGACAAACGCAGCAATCGAAAAGACGGGAGAACAGCCGCCCAGGAACGTTTCGAGTTGATTTTGGATGTACTGAGATTGTATCAAACCGATCCCAAACTTGCTATTGAGGTAAGGTGTCTGTTGTGTATATGTATACACTGTTTCACACACACTCTCTCTCTTTCTGTATCACAGGGAAAAGTCGAAGATAGATTTGATCAAAATGCAGCCCTCATGGTAGCCATCACCAACTGCCTTCGAGACCCAAGCGCTTGCGTCAGGGATGCAGCTGCAGAATGTTTATATAAA
Source organism: Mucor velutinosus (assembly GCF_035048745.1). Classification (NCBI taxonomy): domain Eukaryota; kingdom Fungi; phylum Mucoromycota; class Mucoromycetes; order Mucorales; family Mucoraceae; genus Mucor; species Mucor velutinosus. The sequence continues at coordinate 25,524 of NW_027041922.1, forward strand.
CTGCATGCACCTGATAATATTATATTATGGGGCCTTCCTGACAGGTTTATGGAGTCATTTTGGAAGATCTCTTCTCAAGTCCTGTTTACACTGGCAAAGCAACTTTTGGACAGCAGAGAACGAGAAAGCGGACTGAGAAAGCTGCTGGATCTATTAAAACGGTTACTGACATTGAGAAACAAGTTTCTGGAACAGCATCGAGATGTAGCGATCTTTGGCATTGATACGCGCGAACGGCTGCAAGCATCAATTGGCCTGGAAGTAGCCTTGTTAGTGCTGCTCTGTTCCTACGATACGGATATATGCACACTCTCCATCGACTGCTTTGGTTTGCTCTGTACGGAAGTGCATTTGACAGAACGGCTGGACGATCCACAGCCCTCTTCCATCACCATTGTTGAAAACATGGCTTGCTATACAGAACTCACAAACAACTCGGGTGTGGTGACCGGGCGCAAATCACAACAGCGACGTATTCGCCGTCTATTGAGAATGATCAACCATAGCTCACCTGGCATGCTGGCTGCTTGGGAAGAGGCTTGGAAGAGATGGAAGTTCATGACACCTTTGATTGCACGCACACCGGATGACAACGCCAAAGACGATAGCTCATTTTACGAGAGCAGCAGTAGCAGCAGAAAGGGAGGTGGATCTACTTGGCATGACAAGCTGAGAAACACATCTTCTAGACAGCTCATGGTGCCCACATCCTCGACTCGACTGGACATGATTGACGACGATCGCTCCTCTGAATGGCAGAACTATGCTGGATTCTTGGCTGCTTTGGGTGGTGTCTGCTTAATGACAGAGGCTTCTTCTTCTTCAGTGACTACCGGTAGTTCATCTGTCCCTCCTTCGCCTTCCTCTTCCATTCGTTCTTCTCGTCCTAGTAACAATAGCAACAACGACTCCATCAATTATAGCAGGCACATTTCAGCCCCCATTGAATCTGCCAACATGGTCGACAAGTTTATCATGGACATGGTAGATTTACTGGCCTGCGACAACTTGATTGTGCGTGAATGGGTGCGAGAAATTCTGGGAAACGACCTGTCACCAGCCCTGTATCATATCATGTTTCGCCACCTAGAGAACACGCTCACAAAGTGCTTTGGGCCTGACAATAACAGCGATCCCATGTGCGGACCAAGCTTTACGCTCTTTGTCGAACAAGGCATCTCGGTGCTCAAGCAGGTTCTTGACCGTCTCAGCGAGAAGACAGACAACTTGTTTACTGTGGATTTCAGCACACTGATCAACCAGTATGCCCTGTATCTCAACAAACTGGGCACGAATCAGCTGTCCATCAAGATCAAGATCAAAATGTGTCAGTTGGTCGAAGTGCTGATGAGCAAAAAGGACAGCGTGACATTAAGACAGGAGTTTCGCCTAAGGAACAAATTGCTGGAGATTATTGTGGAGTGGACTAGTGATTTCTCGCTGGTAAGTTTCTAGTGTTTTGTTTGTTTGTTGCGCTATATATAATGTTTGCTTGCCATGTAGAAACCGGACAATGTGTCTCAGTCATCCAACTATGAAGTGAATCAATTAGAGAAGCTGCAAAGCGATCTAGACATTGCTTGTCTCAAGACCATAGTCGCACTGCTTCATCATTTGCCGTTGCAGCCTTCTGAGCCTGTAGTAGAATCAGATGCGCTTGTAATCAAAAGCAGGATTTTTTACAAGTACTTTACCTATTTCTTCAAGCTGCTGAATCGATGTCGTGTGTCTGAGGCAAGTTATCATTTAGGGGTAATGGATATACAAGTATATTAATGTGTGCATGTCATTAGATTGAACATTCGCAAACCAGAAGCTACGATTCACAGTTTAGAACAGTAAGTACTGGATTTAAGCAGCAGAAAGAGTTCTTGTTAACACCTACTCTAACATAGGGCTCGGAATTAGCACCACTCAAAAACTACACCATTCTAGCCTTGTCCAATCTACTCAGTGCCAATGTAGACGCAGGCCTGAAATACTCGTTTTCCATGGGTTATCATGAAGATACACGCACACGATCTGCATTTATGGAAGTCTTAACAAACATTCTGAACCAAGGCACAGAGTTTGAGACATTGGCGGAAACTGTCATGACGGATCGCTACGAAAAACTGATTGATGTAAGTGGGTGGCAAGCGCAATATGACTAATTGACATGGCCTGACACTGTCATATCATTAGACGTTGGTTCAAAACGACTTGAGAATTGTGCTTTCTCTATGTGAAGTTTGTCCTTCTTCGGATATTGATGACGTGACGAATGCTCTGTTGGCTTGCTTTGCGTCAAGAAACAAGACCATGACACTCTTGAAGGCTGTGATCGAAAGAGAGGTAGAAACAACAGGTAAAAATAGAGTCAAAGCTATGCCCAAGGATGCCTCTTATTGACTCGATCTAAATAGAAACCGAAACCGACTTGTTTAGAAAAACCAGCATTGCTACTCGCTTACTCTCTGTCTATGCCAAAAATAACGGTGCCGACTATGTACGATCTGTGCTTTTACCAGTATTCCAGAAGCTGTCTGAACGGCCCCGCGAAGACAAGTGCTTTGAGTTGGACCCTTCCAAGGTTGGCCCTGATGAAGATGTCAGCAAAAACCGTAACAATGTGATTGAAGCCACTGAGATGTTCTTAAACGCTATTTGTGATTCTGTCAATGATGCGCCACGGTCCTTTCGCGAGATTTGTCATTACATCCTGACATCGGTGCGGGAGCAGTTTCCAGAGGCAAAATACACGGCTGTGGGCTCCTTTATCTTTTTGCGATTCTTTTGTCCTGCCATTGTGTCCCCAGAAACAGAGGGACTGATCAAGAATACAGCCTCCATTTCTCGTGAAATGCGTCGAGGATTTCTCATTGCTACCAAGGTAATCCAGAATCTGGCCAACAATGTCCTTTTTGGTGCCAAGGAGACCTACATGATTGTCCTCAACGATTTCCTGACCGGGAATATTTACAAGGTGGCTAGCTTTTTACGAGAAATCAGCAAGTTACCTACTGCTGAAAATGCTATGGATGCTGCTGATGCTGCTGATACTGCCACTGCGACAGAAGACGTTGTGGAAATGCCTCAAATGAACGACAAGCTGTATGCCATGCTACATCGTGTGCTTGCCGACAACATTGAGCGTATCTCGCGTGATGTTGCATCCAGACGCTTGGGAGGTGACAAAGACCAAGATTCCATCAGTGCCTGGAAACGCGAATTTGACAAGTTTGCTAACCTGTTGGCTCAATTGGGACGTCCACCTGAAGTGCCTCAAAAGGAGTCTGTGGGTACACGCAGCTATGTCTATGCTGCCTCCAACCAATTGTACGCTGATTTCATGCGTCGCAACAGTCATCGCAGCGTTGAAACGATTGTGTCCAAAAACATCTTTTATGAAGGCGGTGTCTCCAAGGCGGGTCGACCTGTGTTTTACTTGGTCATGCGACATATTCATGCGGATAATATTGATTTTGAATTGTTGATCTATCATGTGCTTCAAACACTGGAAAGAGCATCCAACAGACACTATGAGCTGGTGATTGACTTGACGCGCTTCTGTCGCCTGAATGAGATTCCAGGTCAATGGGTCCATCAACTGATGCAAATCTTGAGCGAGGACAAGTCAGACAACATTGCTATCTGTCACATCTACAATCCCAACACGTATCTAAGAACATTTATCAAGAAGCTGGCTCGACCTCTATCACACAAGTTTACCAAGCGCATTCTGTTTGCCGTGACACTAGCTGAATTGCATGAGCATATACTACCATCCGAGGTGCGATTACCCAAATCTACAAGTAAGTGCCAAATCATTGCTCTGATGGCATGCGTTGACTGATATTTATCTTATGCATAGCCGGTCTGGAGACAGATCCCAGTGCCGTCTTTTTCCCTGTCAACAAGATTCTCAAGTACACTACGCATCTTCCTGTTACTGTCAAGGTCAGTGCAGAGTACGTGCAGGTTATGACAGTCAGAAAGCAGGAAATCTTTTATGGCCTCAACGCGGTGACCAACGATATATGCCATATATCTGAAATTGAAGACATTGGCACCGCGCACCATGAACGCTCCTCCTCGGAATCATCACAGGATTTCAGTTACAGGTGCACGCGAGAGAATATCGTCATGACATTCAACTCACCAAAGAAGGTGGCCATTATCAATGTAAGTAAGGGTATGCAATACAAGAGAGCCCCCATCTCACCCTATCTTACAGACCATTCGACATAGCAAACGACGCTATGAAATGTCAAGACCGACCAATATTTCTGAACGTACCATTCAACCAAACGATGTGCCTGGTAGACTGCTGAACATGGCCCTGCTGAACCTTGGAAGCGACGACCCCAACTTGAGATTATCGTCCTACAATTTGCTGTATGCTCTGAGCCGAGTGTTCAATTTTGATGTAGGCAAGCAACTCTTGGATGCCAAAGATCTGTGTTTGCCAGCCAACAGTACAGAGTTTATTGTCAGCATCAGTGAAAAGATTGCAGCAACAGAACCTTCCTTGACCATGGAATTCTTAAACGAGTGCGTCCTTGGCTATGGCAAATCCGAGCAAGGCTTGCGGTATCTCTCTCTGCTCTACATGATTCCCTGGCTCCCCAATCTAGCTCTCTACTGTAACAGATCGCCTCAGGATATAGTGAAAACCAAGGAACTCCTGCGGCTGTTGGTTGATCTCACATTGGCTGGTGACATGTCCAAACTGATAAAAGCAAAGATCTGGAAGACCATTGCAAAGGTAGACGACATACTGAACCTGGTAATTGATACATTCATCTTGGTATCCAACGAGCACGGCGTGGGGTCCATGCAAGCAGAGGCTTTGGCTGATACGTTGGTGACCTTGTCCAATGTTACTGTGCGATCCAAACTGACGTCCTATCTACGCAAAATTATCCATCGCACCTCGTTCAAACCCACGCGCTCGTTGACGGATCATCCATCCTGGCCAGAAATTGCTATTCTGGTGCGCTTCATCTTGATGCTCTCGTTCAATAATCGCGGCCCGGTAAAACGTGTGGTTCCAGAACTGCTCCATATCGTGTCCTTGATTGCTGGCGTGGGCTGCACCGTTGTACGTGCGTCTGTGCATGGTGTGGTCATCAATATGATCCAGTCGCTGTGTACATCCATGCCTCTGTCGGCTGCCAATGTCAAGAAACTGCAACTGTTGTTGATTGAAATGTCAGAGTCCAAGTCGCGTCTCTTGTTTGGCCTGACGCGATTCAACGCCAATGCGTTTACCATCACGCCAGAAACACTAAATGACACTATTGAACCCATATCGCTTTTGTCGCTAGAGACCATTGTCAGTAAACTGTCAGAAGTCATCAATTATGCAGCACCCTCGACAGATATTGCTAATTTCTGGAGAGCCAGGTGGATGAGTCTGGTCGCCAGTACAGCATTTCAATTCAATCCAGCGGTGCAACCGAGAGCCTTCATCGTGCTGGGGTATTTGGGCCGTGAAGAGATTGATGACGATTTACTGTACCAAATCCTGGTGGCTCTGCGAGGTGCGCTTGCCATATTTAATGACTCGGATCCTCATTTGGTCACTAGCATTATGATGTGCTTGAAGAATGTGGTAGAAAGCCTCCCTGGTGATTCGAGGTACTTGCTTCAGCTGTTTTGGGTCGCTGTTGCACTGGTAGAGATCAATACAGGCCCTACATTTGCCATGGCTGTAGAACTCTTGCAGGCAGTTGTGCGTGCACTGGACTCAAGCGGCTTCTTTTCAGGAGACACCATGATTGATGTCTTGTTAGCAGCGCGTGAGCCTATTGCCGATGTAGCACGTCAATTGGACAATCTGTGTGGTGTCAATTTTGATTCGCATTTCTCGTTTGCCATTGCTGGTATCTTAATGAAGGGGCTGCGATATAACGATGTCAAAGATATCATCTATCATGGATTGCATACGTTTTTGGACATTGAGCGCAAACAGTTTCCTCATGACGGGTTGTCAGAAGAGAGTAGTATCATCGAGACATCGACATTGGGTTATGTTACTGGCTTACTTCCACTGGCCGCTAAAAATGACACGGTCAAGGATTTACTCAAGGTGGCTGGATTGACGGAAACAGACATTGATAGCCATGTACTGAATGGCAAGACATATGCTGGCATTTTTGATAAGCTGGATATTCCGGATAATACCACTGCTTTATTATTGATCTCGTTGCTTGCCAACATGTTGAATGCAGCTGATAATGAATCAGAGAGGTTGTTTATCTATGGCTTGTTGTCTGAAGCAGCTATTGCTATCCCTGAAGTGTTTTCTCTCGTGTAAGTAGTACTAGTAGTAACAGTAATGATTCATGTGTGCATGGTCAACTCCTTTTACTCACACGTCTCTTTTCTAAAGATATGATTCTCTTTTACCGAAAATGAATCAAATTGTTATCAGCAGCCAAACACAACCCATTATTGAATCTGTAAAGTCCATCTTATTAACAGCATGCTCTGACCCTATGTTTAACGAGTCCAAGGGCAAACCATCGCAACGGGTTCTGTTGGATCAACTGGGATTTTCTTCACTGGGTGATCCTACATTTGGTGCTTCTTCCTCTAATGCCTTTCAAAATGCTAAACTTGCTAGCGAACTGATGGAACGCATCATTTCCTAACTGAATCACCATACATTTAAACCATATTTCATCTGCATCTTTCATTCATCTTATTTATTTATTTCATTGATTAAAAATTGAGTGTGGCATCTGTTGAATAAAAGAGTGCGACTCAATTGTAACAATTACTCATGCACTGATGTATTCCAATTATGGACATGCGCCGAGAATCAGCAAGGTACGGATCGCCGAGAATATTGATACACAGCAATGTCAAATAAACAAAATGGCCGTATATCATCAAATTCTGGCCAATTTTATTCAATCAAATTTTCTGTATCTAACGATATACATGCTCGCTACATGGTCCGCGCGCTATTCTATCGAAGTAACCATTATGTGATCTCAAATGTGGCATTGTACCGTAGCCGTAGTAACTCGGCCTTAGGAGTATATCCTAGATACACCCTTTGTTTAGTAAAGAAGGTTTGAACGCAGAAACAAGTATAAATACACCGCGAAATGCGCAAATGTCATTCATCTCTCATCACTATACAACTACAATGGCCAACGTCGAAAGAATCAAATACATTTTAAACGAACCCTTTACTGATTTCCTCCAGGTTTGTGTGCTTTTATCTATCTCTATGCTCATGCATGTATTCATCTTCTTGCGCATAGAATCTTTTGCATGAAAAATTCTACTCGAGCTCACCAGACAAGGTTGTCAAGCTTTTGGAAGTAGGCTGTGGGTAAGTGCTGGTCATCATTGCATCCCGGTAGTGCCCTGTATCTTATTCGTTCATGTAGTCCTGGTGATTTTGCATTGATTTTAAAGGAAACTTTGAAGGAAAAAATTGATATTACTGCTATTGATCCCTCTGACGATATTGAACAGGCTCTAAAGAAGTCCACTGGCTCTGATGTCCATTTCTTGAAGGAAGATATCTTTACATTCAAGCCTGGTCAGCAGTTTGATTTTGTCTTATTCAGCAAGTCTCTTCATCACTGCAATCCCGTTGATCAGGTAAAAGCCGAGTTTTATATCAAGTGCACACATTGAAATCTCACATCTTTTCCCTTTGATATAGGCGTTGAAAAACGCTCATGCTTTGCTCGCTGAGAACGGCGTTCTTATTGCTGAAGAGATTCAATTTGAAATCGTCAATAATGATGATGTTGCCTGGCTCTTGAATCGTATTGATCTCGTGCGTGCAGGCGGTCATTTTGTTTCCTTGGAGGAGAGATTGAAGACAGCTGGACCTTCTCAAAAGCCAATGCTCAATCGTATTCTTGATACTAGTCTTCCCATCGCTCAAAGATGGTTCAAGCCTCATACGCATGGTCCTAAGTCTGAACAAGGTCATGCCCACGGTGAAGAGCATCAGCATCACCACTCTCATGAGCATCATCACCACCATCATGACAAACTGGATGACGAAGAACAAAAGAAATTGGACAGAGAAGACCCTGACAAAATTGCTAGCTCTAATGCTATTCGTATTGCTATTGATGCTCAGTTCGGCAAGGACAACATTCAATTGAATTTCGTGCCCTTCTTTTATCAGTTCCTTGTTCATTTCGGGTAAGTTCATCATGTGTGTTTCTAGCAGAAATCCAAAGCTGACATCCTCTTGCATAGATTGAAATCAGATGAGGCTTGCCAGGCTATTCTTCGCGAGACTTTGAAGCAAGAGCAAATTGCTATCAAAGAGCACAAGTTGCATCCTTTCGGTTTGACTATCGTTGCTTTCAAAAAGAACTAGTTGAGTTAATAAAAACGAGAGTTTGAATCCCACATGTTGGGTTTCACTCCATACATTTAAGCTGATGGACTGCTGCGAATCTGTAATTTTACCCCTTGTCTTACAATATGTCCTTTAGCAAAAAGGCATTTCATACAGCATGTCGACAGTTGCATACAACAAGACTGCAGAGACCCATCAGCGTGGCTCCTATGGTTGATATTACGACACCTGTAACTATATCACTTGATTCTGTTCAATGTACACAGATCTAATGTTTGAGGATAGCAATTTCTTGAGCTATTACATATCATCAGTGGCCAAGATCGGTACGAGTACTACACTGAGATGCACCATAGTCATGCCATTATAAACCATGCCTCTCATTTGCATCGATTCGTTGGTAACCCAAGGCCCAATGTCACTGTTCAATTGGGCGGTTCGGATGTAGAAGCCATGGCTACAGCAACCAAACTATTGCAAGATCACGGCTACGCTCAAGTAAATATCAACAATGGATGCCCTAGTCCCAATGTCCAGCATGGTAAATTTGGAGCAGTGCTAATGAAAACCCCACAACTAGTAGCCGATATGCTGACAGAGATGGAGAAGCGCCATGTCACGATACCAGTAACTGTCAAATGTAGAACAGGCATTGATGATCAAGATGATTTTGGATTTTTACAACACTATGTGGATACACTATTGACAGGCACAACAAGACCTCCACCTCATCTGATTGTCCATGCCCGAAAATGCATCTTGAAGGGATTGTCACCAAAGCAGAATCGAAGTATCCCTCCACTCAACTATGAGCGAGTGTTTGATCTGAGCAAAGCATTCCCGGATCTACCAATCACTATCAATGGTGGATTCACCACTGTGGAGCAGATCAACATGATGGTGGAAAAAGTAGATGGTTGTATGATTGGAAGAAAAGGTGAGTATTTCAGTCAGCACACAGCACAATGAAGCAAAGCACTCATATAACATTTAGTCATGGACGACCCTATGTTTCTCCAAGAGATTGATAAATCCATCTACAACCAGCAACAAGTCAAAACCATTGAGCAGATCACTTCTGACTATTTAGGTAAGTTGGCAGTGGTGTACTTCTTCCTTTATCCATCATTCTCATTCCATCCCTTGTAGATTACGCTGACAGACTCTATTCCACTCGTCTGGATAAAGAAGACTATGGCTTACCCCCACTCACACTGATGGTTCGACCTCTGATGGCTTTGTACAAGGGCAAGAAGGGCCGTATATTCCGTCGAGAGATACAAAACACACTGAAATCCGATACGCCATCAAATCAATTCTCCACATTGGTGACAAATGCATTGAATAAAAGTGTTGTTTCCATGTAAAAACCCCCTCTTTTTTTTTTAATGTACAAGTGTGTGTAGGTGTGTATAATATAAATGTAAGTCAATCTAATGAGACAAGAACTTTCTTCCCTTCATACGACGTCTAACGATGACACGACGACCATTTTTGGTGGCTAAACGAGCTAAAAATCCATGTCTTCTCTTGCGAACAAGTTGAGAGGGTTGATAGGTGTTACCGTATGTGACGAAACGCATCTGTGTTGCTCCAAAGCTAGTGGTGTTGGTGATGGTAGATGGTGTGCGGAAGGCACCCAAGCTATACAGGATGTGTGAGTCAGAAGGGGTTTATTTGACATGTCATCCAGAAATTCTCGTTACCTGGCAGACAAAATGTTGCTTTGACCGAGCATCGATGGACGTGCGGCTACAGCATTGAATCTAGCAGAGGCTGTCGATAACAATTGTTGAAACAACATGGTTTTGATGGGTGTGTAATGAGAGAAAAGAGTATAGATTCCCCCTTGTCAAGAGCGTTCAAGGGGTGCTTGAAATTATTTTTCACATCCAATGGTCACTGAAATCAGTCAATTCAATTGGACCTCTCTGCACAGTGATTCAGTGCTAGATTTTGGCAGTTTGATTAGTGTATCCATATTATGAGAGTGAATATGATTGCACTGGTGGTACTTGGATCCGTCGCCATCTCATTCACAATCGCTGTATATCAAATCAACCACTGCTACCATATCAGCATTCGCAGTATATCCAATTCATCTACGTCCCTATATGTTTGTGTAGACGCACAGCTCTGTAACATACATACCTGACATGCGATGACACCCACCAATCCATTAAGAGCCAGATACACCTATGTGTACTGTCAGTGCAGACATACACAGTGGGGTTTTTAGTAGAGGCCATGGAAGCTACCTCACAATTGCAACATTTGTAGAATCAATTTTAGTGATACAGGATATTCGTTCTACAACCAAGCCTACAATATGCCAGAATCATAGCTTACAAGCATCGCACACATTGCCTCTATATCGCTACTGTACCAGCGTTTACTTATTAAATAGGGGGGGCTAGTCAACTCTCAAGGCAATTAACAGATGAAACACATTCGGAAAGAGAGTGTAACCATACCTCCCAAACCTCAATTGTGTAAATCACGAAAGAAGAGAGCAAGAAACGCCCAACAAACGCGAGATGAAGGACATTACATGATATAGGTAGAAAGTAATAATACATTTTTACGGTTGATTCTATTCAATTGATACAGAATACAACACATTTTATATCATGAGTTTCCAAGCTACTCTCCTTAACAAGTCTCAAATCTAAAGCAGCTCATTGGCTTGCGAAAGTGGGCTCAATAAACTTTCTTGTACAAAAGGTAAACAAAGCAGCATCAAGAGAAGAGATAGAGAGGATGAAAGGGTGAATGTGAAGCTAAGAAGAACTGGTGTGATTATATGTCATACATATCATTTGAAAGCGAATTCGTTTGGAGATTTCAATGGTGCCACTTTCATGATGCAAAGTAAACGGTAGCTCACGAAATGCTTATGCAAAGCCAAAAAACAAGGGTTTAGATAACCCTGTTTTCAAAGTGTTCAAGCAGAGGAATGGCACGTTTGATTTGATACAGAGAGAGCAGATCTGATGTTGGCCTACTGTTGTCTCCAGTTTCGAATGCAATGAAACGTAAGAACGGACTCACTGAAGAGTACATTTCGCTCAACAAGTGTTCAATTTTCCATATGTTTGATAATCCATAACAGCAATTTGAAGCAAAGATGTATAGAGTGCCAAAAACTCGTAAAGCCATTTTCAAAAGGATCTTGCAATGGCCAAAACTCGTATCATTTATCAATTGTTTTAAGATATTTAGGTATGATATGCTGCAACTAGTGCATTACACATGGTGAGGACAATGATTAAGCATTCAGCCATTTTATTCACGAATAGTACGCATTTATATGTTTTGTGTTTGATTCAAAAATTTTTTCATTTACATTGCAACTTTCAGAGATGGCCCGTGTGCCTCTTCAGGGTAGAACTAGATGGTACACGATCGCCCACTACTAGAGCACCCGCTACTGCTGTCCCTACGGCTTCCTGATGGGAGCTGCACGCACCTCTCTCAGTATCGCTTCACAGAGAAGGAGCTACTACGACCATTCCACTTTCAGAACAGAGAGCCTGAGGAAAAGAAGAAGAAAAGAAATTTAAAGAATGGGCAAAATGGTGGCCTATTTATACTCTTTTTGGCGGCTTGTACAGGGCGTCACAGAGTAATGCAGTCTCCAAGCTTAACTTAGTGGCTTGTTTTGTAGTTGTAGAGCGTTGTCGATACCATTATACATGATTAGAATGCAAAAAGTCAATGTAAAGCAACAGGTAGATGCTATTTGCCTCCATCGGATCAATCGCTTGTACCTGGTACAAAGTCTATATCCGCTCCAAATATTTCAAAGCCAAAACATTGATGCAACACCAACTGGTTGTGTTTCAATGTACACACTCGCCACATTACCGTCATTGCGGTTTCCGTGCCTGTAACTAAATTAATTTTTAAGACGTTTATGGTTAGCCACCACGCAATCTCGAGTGATTTGGACACACTCAGCCATAATCTACTCATTTAGAGATGCTTTGGTTTCGTCAAAACTATGTTGCCTCCTAATTCTGGAGAATTCTCGTTGTGATTTCCTCAGATGAAGAGTGTTTCTACTCTTTAGATTGGCTCTCTACCCTCGCTTTGCTTTGATGAGAGTCAGCTTACGCATCGACGGCTCGTTACGCTAACCGCCTAGATTTATCTCATAAAAATACTGTGAAATTTATTAAATCTTCTCTGAATGAGAACCGATTAATTGACAAATATCACATGGGAAGCCCCCCATAACTGTAGATCTGGCTTTTTTTGAGTGCTCCATAGTTGTATTAATCCAGCCAATTCATATACGTCTAGCCAGTACACCTGGATGGCTTCCTATTGCTCAAAAGTATGCAAAACACAGCGAAATTTGGGCGCATTTGAGCAGGGATTTCTCGTGTTACAAGTCGTTTTAGACCCCCCCCCCAGAATAGCATCAAACAATTGCTCTCGTCTAGCTCTTAATTTCTGGCACCTTTGCTCAATTTTTTTTTGGGATCGCCAAAATTCCATCAAAATCCATAAGGGACACCTCATAGTTTTCATCAAAAATCAAACGATCGCGCTTTTCACCTCAAAAATGAAGACTTTTCCTATAGCATATATTACATCAAAATGTTTCTCTGGATCCAGTGCAACCTCAGGAACTTTATTTGTGAAACATTCATATGTAAAATCTCGACAATTTCGCCAAAACCTCATTTCATATTTTTATAAATTGCTCCATGAGCTATATCAAAACACCTCTTGTAAATAATACCATTAGGTGCGCCTTGAAAAGCACTTCAAGGATGCTTAAGAGGGTAATGGAGAATTTGTACAACTTACATAATCGAATCCGGCAAAATAGGTCGAAAGTTGTCGAAAAAGTCTAAAAATCAACAAATCAGGACAGCACGCCGGGTGGCAATTGAATCAATTTTGGCAGCTGGTGGACGTTTTTGAAGAGAAATATGGAGGGAAATGCGAATTGGAGGGTATTGTAGCTCTTGTAGCCACAACAAAACTATTTCAGCACATAATCTTGTAGCATCTGAATTAAAAGTGTCCAGCAATCATAAGTTTATTATATTATGATGATCATTTGGTAGCATAGATGAGCCTGAAACGAGTAGAAATTTCATATTGATCAACCTCCTTGAAAACTTCTTCCATATTAGCATCGTAAACCTCCGAAGTAACTGGAGTCAGTTGATTGATCATGACTTTAACAGCAGGCAGAGCCAAGCGTTGTATAGCCAAAAACAACTCTCCAGGATAGGCACCCCAAGCACCAATAGGGACATCATAGTTGATATCCTTGATGTCGCGGTATCCAGCATCAGCGAGAAAAGTAGAGATCTTGTCAGCGACATACGAGTCCATGTTGCGAGCCACCAAAGCCTCATTGACTGATGAACAAAGGGTAAGATGTGTGTGTGTGTGCGTCAATATGTGTGGACTATTGACTTACTCCAGAGATTGATGTTTTTGAATGCAGGACCCGCATTCTTGTATTCGTTAACAAGCTCAAGAATCTCGATAGCTCCTCCTGGCTTGAGAATTCGCTTCATTTCTTTGACAGAACGAATGTACTGATCCGTTGGAAATCCCATTACCAAAAAGCGCTGAAATACAAAATCAAACGATGCATCTTCAAAGTAGTCAAGCCCAGTTCCGGCGTTCAACAATTGAAACTTGACATTAGGAGGAACATCTTCAGTGACAAAGACGTCAGCCATATCAATACCAATGAACTCAGAATTGGGATACAAGCGAGCCATGTCCAGTGTCCACCAACCAGGTCCACAGCCAATATCAAGCACCCGGATACCTTGAGTCAACTTGTCATGAAGAGGGGATTTGAACAATCTAATAGTTCAGTTGATGATGAGTAAATATTGCTCATTGCGTCCACAGTCATTGGCTTACCCTCCAAGCACACATCTATAATAGACACATAGTTAGTATTGTGGGTGCTTGCCAGATCAAAAATGCATAGATGGACTTACTTCCAGAGCGTGTGATTCAATTCCAATCTGTCAGCCTCCTTTTGATCACTGGGCAAAATATAGGCAACATCTTCATTGACAGACAAACGGCGACCATCCTTCCATTCAAAAGCGACCTGATAGTTGGAGTGCGTGATTTGATTACTGTTGGAGGAAATCATTGGAATTATATGATGTTGTGATGGAGATGGAGGCAATTTACAAAAGAGAGAGTCTTTTATATATCTTGCAAGCACTTGTTTGTTATTGGCTCAAACCGTGAATACAACACTCCTGTCCAGATATCTGTCATTTTCAGGAGAGCTGCTTTTGCCCTTGCATGCATCTCGAATTCGCACGGATTTAGCTCAAAATGGCGAATGAAGTTACTGGCCCAAAAGGGAGCTTTGATAGATTACGCCGCAGTAGGTGATACATGATTCGCTTTGTGGCTGTTTTTTTTTTCTTTCTTGCATTGAGATGAAAGGCTCATCAAGAGTGATAGAATGACAACTCTTTTCCACTTTATTATCATCAAACTGACACCATTCTTACCATGACAAATTCTTCATCATGGACACAACTCCCACATGAAATACAGAAAAAGATATTCATCTACCTGCATGATAGAGACTTGATACAGTTGCAAAAAACATGTAGACCTTGGAGATTGGCTGCAATAGAGCTTTACTACAACCACTTATCAGTCATTTTGGATTGCAGAAAAAAGCGCCAAAACCAGTTGATTAAAGCACTTGGATACCCTACTAACCCAGCTAGATTCTTTGTAAGAAAACTGGTGGTGGATGAGCAATGGCTCCATGAAAGGTCGTCAAGAGATTACACTATATTGTCAACACTCGGTTCCCTTTGTCCCAACCTAATAACGATCGAGAGCAATAAGCCAACAAGAGAGTTTTACAAACAGCTATTAGACTTACGCCGAGCTGGTCATCTTTTAAAAGTCGAACACATCAGCGAGCCAAAGCACTCTCACACAGGCAACTACTATAATACGATGATGGCTTTCAAGGACACCTTAGTTGACATCCTGGTGAATAGAGATCAAAGCATCGATCTGCCGCAAACTGGTCCCATCAAGGACGCTTTCAAGATTGCTGCTCACTTGGGCGAGTTTAAATGCCTAAAAAGGCTACATATCGATTTTGCAAAGGATGTCGCTTTGCACAAAGTTGATGAGTTGCTTGCATTATGCCCCAGCGCCAGCACACTTGAAGATGTCAAAATAACAATGGCCATCAAGACAGAAGAAGAGACATTTGATGATGATTACGTGGATGTGCATGGCATCCGCAGACTGCCCAGCGTCAACAAGTTAACATTGATCAATAGGGAACATCTTTCCAATCAAGATATGGTTTACATTATGCACAAGTTTCCAGGACTGACGCATTTGCACTCTACTACAGAGGGTCATTATTTGGAAGAGCCAGAGGTCGGGTGTTATACCTCAGAGGTTGTCCAGCAATTTTCTCGCTATATATCAAATCTCGATCGGTGTCATATCAGTCTGTTCAAGGCAGCCCCTGCGCTCATACTCGATGCCATCAGACAACTGTCAAAAGGCTTCAAAGTAGACGATCTATTAGTTTATGCAAGTGACGAAACTGATGATGAAAAATGCGCCTACCTGAACATTTTGGAGCCTACTCAAATGCAACATATGTCACACACGGTCTATCTCATTTTGCCCACATTGCACATTGATCCACTAAACCAAACTGCACTAGAGGCTTTCGCGCCGCAAGTAAAAAAGCTTCAACTCTATGGTACATTGAACCCGAAGAGGACACGCACCAATGCCACGCCATTCTCAAATGTGCAGATGACCACCAACAAAATTTTATCAGAATCAGCAGAGTACATTTTAAGCAACTTTTCTCGTCTCAGAAAATTGTGCCTCTACAATCTGATTATCAGCACTAAATCATTCACTGGAACAATACCTGCCGCGAGACTACAGCTTGAAGATGTATACATCTATCAATGCGCCCTGAATTCAAAAACATTACGCCAATTTTCTCGGTATTTGGACTTTGTCAAGCGATTCCGTTTGGAAGACGTATCCTTTTGGATCAGAGATGACTTGAGTATAGTAGATAATCAGAAAAATTACGAGATAGACATGCCATATACTGCATTTGGCACCATTTTTATGCCAGGAGACAATCGAGCGGATTCCATTCTTGTCAAGATTTGTACGGATACAACCACCAACCATTTCCTCCATGGCAGCCATCATGATGACAGCTATGAATTGACCGAACAGGGCTACAATGAGATCGAGTCTTTGGATAGCAATGCTCAGAGCATCCATGTCAAGTGTCGCCGTTTTACAGCGATTGATTTTGGCTGTTGCAAGTTCCCTATCAGTGAATGATCTATTGTGTGGAGAGTGCCGCATGTACAGCACACATTGACATCAAATAAACCTCCTGTTTTTCAGCCCAATCTTGACCTATCACAGGTGGATTCCCATCTTTTATTACCTCCTGAAAAAAAACAGTGACAGCAAAATTTACGATAATTTCATTCAATACACTCCTCTCTTTGATTCACTTACGTTTCCCCCCCCCCTCCCTCCCTTTCTTAACCGTTGTTGCTTGTTGTCTTTCTTGATTCTTTTTCAGATATGAACTTTCCATTCACTATCATCAAAAGGGCCTCAGGCATCGTTTATACATGGGAGAAGAATGATTGGTCTAGAAGACACGGCTACCAAATGCCAATCGATTTGTATCTGGTGATGCAATGGATGTGTCTGCTGCTGCTTGATTCAGGATTCTTTTGCTTCCTCATTTATTTCACTACGGCCAGATCAGCATCTACGGCCAGCCATGAAACAACACTGGAAGCGCTACTAAACGAGTTGCCGCCAACAAATGACAATCCGTACACAACTTGGAGTTGTAAAATATCCTTTTTGAGCCGAGTCGTTTAATTCTTGTTTAGCATATGCCACAAAGCCACTGTTTATCCTTAACTCTTTGCTTATACATCATGATAGGCCTCACTACCTTGGTCAAGATCCTCAGTATATCCACCTCGATGGTTGAGACCGAAGATCCAGATGTAACCAAACAGCGCCATCAAGTCAGTCGAAGTCAAACGTATGTAAGGCGGTATGGAATTCCTGTTATAGACAGCTTTACAGGCATCTGCAACATTTGTCGGATCAAAGTGTGAGTTTCTCTCTCTCTCTCTCTCTCTATCTTTATTTTGCCATGTCAACAAAAAATCACTCATCATTTGTTGGAGAGCAGATCAAAGCAAACTCGACACTGCAAACTATGCAACAAATGTGTCGGGCGGATGGATCATCATTGCAAATGGCTGAATTGCTGCATTGGACAGAGCAATTACAGGTAGATTTTAAAGGGTGGATTAGGTGAGCATGCCAACTCATGTATGGGCGTGTAGGTTGTTTCTGGTGCTGGTGATCACGGCATTCACAGCGCTATTTTGGTACACGTATATCGCCCTGTGGATTACTTGGTCATGCTTTTACGACAAGAACTCGTTCATGGTGAATGGTAAGTCATTTGTGATGAGCGGATTGATTTGATAAGCAGCTCAATGGGCCTACTAGCTTTGGGATTCTTTGACGTGGATCTAAAGCAGTATGAGGAAATCAACTTGGATCACATCTATTACATGAGTGCGGCAATAACGGTATTTATTACTCTCATTGCTCTGATATCATTTGTATCCATCACAAGATTGCTGATATTTCACATCAAACTCGGTAAATACCATGCCCATTGTCAGCTCCAAAGAAAGAAAGAAAAGACTCACTTTATCTATCAAATATCCCTCAAAAAAAAAAAAAACCTCCCCTTAAATTGCGATACACAGCTAAAATGGGCATTACGACGATTGAATACCTTAATTTACCAGCCTACAGAAACAGCCATCTTGACTCTGAATCTGACTCGGATGACGATGAATACGACGATGCCGACTACGACTCGGATTACTACTACTCAGAGGCGCATGCATGGAAGGAATCAGCGCCCAAGCCGCACCACCAATGGGCTATCTATCGTCTTTATCGCATGGTTGCACACAAGGTACGACGTGCCTGGGTTGTGACATTAAGGGCCGTCATTCCCAATTACCGCTATCGTCGTTTAAACAAGTCAAAGCATCGTCGTACCTGCGTTAACTGTTGTTTGATCTCTTGCTCGGCATCGAAAAAGCCTCATCTGCTGCCAACAACTAGTCATTTGTCATTGAAAAAGCAATCAAGGTTCAAGAAAAAAACGCATGATAACGTCAACATGGACGAGTTTTTTGCCACAAAGACGATCAGACCCATTATCACGTTGAGCGAAGAGGAGGGTGAGCCTGATTACAGTGATGATATGGGCCTTGATTTAGCCATTTTGGACGAGGAGCACGCAGTGAAGCCCAAGGCTCGTACAAGCAGCAATAAGCTTTCACGACTACTGGACATGTCGGAGGAGGATACGTTGATGCGTATACAACAAGAGCAACAGCAGCTACAAACAAACCGAGTATTGGATATACCCAAAGAGGAGGAGGAGGAGGAACACGCACTCAGCGAACTGTAAAGGCACTCTATTATACCCTATAAACTATATATGAGGATTTCTCACATGCATCGTGTACAACAAATATAATGGATTTTAATAATAACAACTGATAAACATGTTGATACATTTGTGTGTGCAAGTTTTGATTGAGGTGCATATATATATATACAAAATAAATAGCTCACTGGTAGCAAAAAAAAAAAAAAAAAAAGTATATAATGCAGAAGCATCTAGTCAACTTTGCTGTTTCCATCGTCTTTCTTCCTCCTTCTCTCCCCCCCTCTCTCTCTTTCTGTTTCTGTTTATATACACATACACATAATATCTAATACCGCTTTCCATTGACATAAACAAAATGCCCTCAGATCAATGTTGCAGACTGTCCATGACATTGGGCCAAGACTCGTTTGCATTAAACTCACAAAAGTCAACGACTCAAGTCTTTGGCACAATATACCTTACTTCCGAATCAACACGTTTCAAAGCTCCATCGTGGACACAAATACGGCTAGTAGGCAAAGAAAGAGTTGCAAGTACTAGTAAGACGTTCCTTGACGACACCTACCACTTGTCGAATCAGCCAAGCGATTGGGTCTCTGTAACAAGCAAAGAGTGGCGTTTGCCGTTTATTCTAACATGTATTCCAAACAGTATACCCAATTCGTTTCACATGGAAACCAGCACCGCATCTGCCTACATTTACTACACCCTGATTGTCACCATATCCGCTTGCATAGATCAAAAATTACTGCAGCCTATCCATTTTCATCGAACGTGCTATCCAGATGCTGCTCAACCGTCGATGGCACTGCCAAAAAGAACATTTTGGGGAATTACAAACCAGTCCAAACAACAACGATGGCAATACGAACTAGAGTTTCCAAACACACTACATGTCGAGACTGCATGTGAAAGCATATCCATACGGCTCAAGTCCTTGTTTCCGTCGCAAAAGAGCGATTGCTGTCTTGTGGGCTATCAGATCATCCAGCTGGTGCATTTGGTGGGCCAAGAAGAAAAAGAAGAGTTGTAAGTGGGCAATGAAACCATCTCTATAAAACGAAGCGTCACCTAATCTCAATGTGTAGTAGAAGCCAGCATCAAGTGTTAGCCACTGGTACTTGTTTGCTGACACTGCCCAACAAAACCTGGTCTCAGCCTTGCCAACTCACGCCTGCTTTGGACTCTACCACCGTGCTACCAACCATGACGGAGAGCCAACGAATAGCAGTGGAGCATTACATAAGATTCACGTTTGCATTCTGCAATTTGCAAGAGGAGCATCAAGAGAGTTTGGAGTTTCCAGTCAACATGACGGGATGTACCGCTTCAATGATATCGAGCCACATGGACCACATACACATGTTGGAAACAAACAGCACCTCTTGCAATGCTAGTGTAGATGACGAGATAGATAGTGCCATTGATGTATCATCTTTCAAGTCATCCTGCTCTGGTAACAATTACCTCATATATCGATTCCAGGAATTTGTTTCAAATTAAATAAACCCTGATCTAATAACAAACTTATCCGATGTTTGCGCGGTACAAACTAGGAACTATGCCAGATATAATACGTGCAGAGCCTATTGACACTATCTGCACCTTGTGTTTGAGATGCCTTTCTAGAGAGCTCTTGTGGAGGCAAATTCGCATTTTATGAAGCTGATCACTACAACTGGGTCAAATCTCGAAATGGAGGCACATTCACTTTGGTGACCATGGAACATACGTATAAGAGAAAACAAAAGTAGGTTGTATATTTATTAAACATACAGAGTGTATAAGGGTTGTAATGTAATGTTTATATGCGTGTGAGTGAAAGGTGTATGATTAAATTAATTGTATTCAATAATCTTGTATGGATTACCCGTCTTTTCCAAAAGCGCAGACCAGTAAGGCTCTAATTCGTATGAAAAGTTGTAACGACCACCAAAATCACACTCTAATTGATCAGGGTCAATGTAATCTTCCATATGCACCCACTCGTTGCTTGTGTTTTTGTTCTCCTTTTCCTCCTTTCCGTCATAAACAAATTTGATTTTGTTCTTGGTCACAGGATCCATGAATGGTGAAATGATTTTGAATGTAGCAAAAAAGAACCAGGGTGCTACAAGACACATTAGGTACAGAAACCATACAAGAAGCAAGCTTCGACTTACATTTGACAACAAACGCAATGCCCAATCTTTCGGGGTAGTGATTACCCAAAATGTCCAAAAACTTTTTACATGTTGAAACGCTGGGATTGTGAGACGCCGATGAATCTTTGAAATCGACAATGATGGCCAAATTCTCGACCAAATGAGGCATTAAACGGATACCACGCTCTAGACTATATACAATGTGCTTGATTTGACGCTCTCCATCCTTGGAGTTTTGCAATCTTGGTCTCATAATCCAGACTGGACGGCCACATTTATCGAACCCGTTAAAGTACATTTTACCTGTTTCGGCCTAAACAATAGGAAACGAGGTGTTTAGAAAAATCTTTTCCCGGAATAGAGTAACAAAGCCCATGGAAACCATATGACATTTGAGAAACCCATTCACTTATCGCATGTCTCTCTCTTTTTTTTTTTTTTTTTGTTTTTGTTTTTGTTGATAATTACCTCTGGTTTAATGTATTCAGGATCGAGTTCATCAGGACGGTAATCACGTCTCCACAGAACAGAATTCTCCAACATGGTCTTTGCATGCTATCATGAAATTTAAAGTTTAGAATGAACTGAAGTTTAAAATCGTATTACTACTATTGCCACTTACCTCATAGTCCCATTTTCTAGCACGCATATATCTTTTGACGGTACTTTCTGTGACAAAGCCTCTTTCACTAGGATAGTACTTGTCTGTTTCAGGGAGCATAATTGACTCAATGTACTGCAGGAGCTTGGCTACCTTGGCTTTTTGTTCGTCATCGAGAGGTGGATGAGTTGCAGGATTGTAATGAGCAGGAGGTGTCAATTTGGGTTCATGTGAGACAGGACCGAATTCCTCGGAGGAGGAGACTGAAGGAGACTTTGAACTGGCATTGGAGTTGGATTTGAGTCTATTGAAGACATTCATTTTGTGATTGTGTGGATAGGAAGAGGGGAAGAGGGAAAAAGAGATGATGAAAATTTAGCAATCGTATTTATATAAGGCTGCTAGACGATCGCCCTCCAAAATTTCAGTTTGTAAAACAATGGAGCGCCTTGCAAAGTTCGGTCTTTCTGTTGTTGCAAGAAAGCATCCGGATGTATTAGATTATCCGACCTCTGTTCGTCCCTTTTGCTTCCGTATAATTTATTTACACTAAACTAGTTTTAAATATCTGCTCATTCATTTTTGTTCTGATTCAATGATCTGGCCAATTTCGATACCAAATCATCCATTGTTTGCAACAGCAATTCAAATTTGCACATTTTGGTTTTTGTTTAATTTAGAATTGCTATGAAACAGATGTATCGCACAAAGATTGACTGATAATGAAAATCTTGTGTACCTTTTTTTTTTTTTTTTTTTTTTTTTTTTTTTTTTTTTTTTCCAAGCGCTCGTTGCAAGCATTTCTTGTATTGACACAAGAAATGAAGAGGAATTGTTTATTTTAACTGTAATTGATCAGTCCTTTGAAGCGTTTGCCTTGTAGAATGGTTTAAGCGCAAATCTCTTTTGATTCGTACTTGTCGCAATGGAACATGCCGATATTTATATGAGTAATAAAAAGCCAGAAAGGCATAAATCATGTCACCTTTCATTTCATTGGGTCCATGATGATTATATACTAATAGAAAGCAATTGAGGCGTTTGATCCTACATTTCCGTCCATCACATGCTTCTTATTTGACTAGTATATCAATGTGATGTAATTCGTCTATCATTTCTATACGATTAAAGGAAATACGGCAAGCCTTATTAATGATACTATCTACGGCCATCACTCGCCGAACATTTGTTGTATTCTTACGGAGCTCAATTTAAACTATGCCTTGAAACCCTGTATTGTGCATTTCATTACTCCTCAGGGCTTTTATACCATTGCTTAGGTACATGCTCAATTGTAAATGTGCGTACGTATTTACAGTAGCGAGGGGCACATGAGCAGTAATACTATACTAAAAGACAGCGATACCGCCTCAATCTTCTTGAACCGCAGCAAAAAAAAAAAAAAAAAGTGTTTGTCATCATTTAGATGTACATATCAAGAACAAACAGTCGTCGATCTTTTTGATGTGTTACTCTATCCTCCGCTTTCTGGCCTTGAAGCACCATGTCAATTGTGTATATCAGTTGCATACAGAAAATCCCTTCAATGCTCATTCAAGTCTACTGTGGTAAATTCATAATTCCCCTTTAATCAGTATTCTGGTCAACAATTCCATCATCATTAGCATCATCAGAAAAGCATTTAGGCCAGCCAGCAGCAATGCCGCCACCAAAATCGATTCAAACTCAGTTTATTCTTTTCTGTTCAACATTGGACAGATTTCGTCTTTTTTCGACTTCTTTAATCTTTTTTGTGGGATTCGACTATATGAACTGTGGTTATCATCCGATGCTTCCTAATACATTCTTGGAATACTTTTCAAGGCGCTTCCAATGGTGCCAAATAAAATGGGTGTTTTGACTGAGCGTATTGAGCAGCTTTAGAAAATATGAAATGAGGTTTCTGGCCAAAATGTCAAGATTTTGCATATGGAGGTTGCACAAACAAAGTTCCAGGGGTTGCTTTGGTTCAATAACATCATTTTGATTTAGTATATACCATAGGAATAGTCTTCATTTTTAAGATAAAAAACGCGATCATTTGATTTTTGATGAAAGCCATGAGGGGTACCTCATGCTTTTTGGTCGATTTTTGGCCATGTTTTTTTGGTCCCCAAAAACTTAAGCAATAGTGGCAAGAAGTAACTGCCAGATGAGAGCAATTGTTTAGTGCTATTCTGGCCATCTAAAACCACCTTGAACGCAAGAAAACGCAGCTCAAATGCACTCATATTTTGCTGTATTAGGGACACTAAGGACCAAAAAGGGGTGATACCAGCACGCTGCTTGCCGTATATGAAGTAGCTACGTGTATATGGATGCAGAGCATCACATAGGAATCGGATCCATAGATAATATGAAGGGTTTTTATGTGTAAGTGGAGGGTCAAAATGAAAGCAGCAGTAATTTGATAAGAGATGCAAGGGCAAGCGGTAGCGCGAGCTGCCGCTGCGCTGATTGCTTCTCACCGAATTGAAGCGAAGGTAGAGAGCCATCCGAGGAATAAACACTCGTATGTTGTATTAGAGATTTAAGATATGCAGAGAGCCTACTTATAACCGCACCAGGTTTCCAAGGTAAAAATTATTTAGATGATAGATGGTATAGATTGGTAATTTTGGGATAATAATTGAATCTAAGGATAGGGGCAGATATGGATTCTTGGTAAGGTTGATTTCTGGGCAATTTTATTAAGTGATTTGGATTGCTTGAATTATTACTTGTAGAGCTTCTGAACCAGGAGAGACCAATCTACGCTGATGTAACGGCTAACCTAAACGATTAAAGCGGACGTTTGGGTCCTGCTCAGTATATCTCACGGTAATATGATACAGAATTTTCTCTGCTCCATTCAGCTAGTGGCTTCTTCCTGAAAATAATACAAATACTTGTCATTTTTATAGGATTGGAAGCGTATAGCACTGATGATTACGTGTTTTCAGAAATCAATTGACAGACAGGAAGGGATTCAATGAAGATTTGATAATAATAGTTGAGCCAGATAGACAGATGAGGTGAAGAGGTAGAATGGAGTAGATTGTGAAATTGATCGAAGCGTTTCCAACAATTGGAAACACGTAGCAATCTTGAAATCATTTGTTTTCTTCAGCTATTGCACTGATAAGCACTGACTAAAACTGGGACACGGCATCATTAGACATTAATGATGCAAATCGACAGACGTCTACTTTAATTGAAGGGGATGCTTGCCAACCTGAAGTTCATAACACTCTAAAGCAAGCATACACACCCCCGTTTTTTTTTTTTTTTTTTTGGCTTGTAAACTGTAAATTGGCTAATAAGGCATTATTTTATTCTCAAACAAAATTTACATGAACGGATTAACAGGATAAATGTTGATAATGGGTGGGGAGCGTTCGACATTGACTTGGATTCTAACAGTCAACTTTGAGAAGGATTCAAATCTTTGCATCTTGGTAGTTTCATCGATCAAGTTATCGCTCAGCAATTCTTTGGGAATTTCGTAAGCAAGCTTTGAGGCAACTGAATAATCGTTGTCCTCGTCTTCTTCATCACTGACCGTGCCGTAAGAGAGTTGAGTACCAGAGGGCTCCACATAGTTATCGTCCAGTTTTCTGTTGTGATCCCATTCTCTGTTGGATTCAACGCCCTCTTTCCAATAAGCAGCCAAAGCTGTTTTATTGGGATCATAGACAAACTTTTCAATGGGCAGAGCATCCATGTGAATACGCTTTTCAAGACCATACTCAGGGACCAAAATTTCGAAGCAATCCTTCAATACTTGCGTAACAATGGCAGCACAGATTACAGGCATCTTGCGTTGGGTTTCCAACATATGGAGGTAATGGGCCAGATACAGCTGGATGTTCATATCTTGAGAGTTCTTGGCACCTTCCTTGCGTTCATTGCAATGAGTTGCAGCAGAAGTAACTGATTTCTTTTGGTAGCCACAGGACTCCTTGTTATTGATGGCGGCTTCCAGTTGGCGATGGACAATGATATCAGCAAAACGACGAATGGGAGATGTAAAGTGAGTGTACAAAGGCACATTCAATGCATAATGTCTGTACTTGACCATGTCGCAAGTACCAGTACAAAAGTATTTGGCTCGTTGCATGGGCTTCACAGCTAATAAGCGCAAAACAGCTTTGGCATCCTCGCTTTCGATTGCACTAAAAGACTTTTGCATGGAACCAGCGGTAGAAGCATCGAAAGAGTATCCTAAATTCTCGGCAATCTTGATGAATTCGTTCTAAAGCAGCTGTTAGTAACCATGTGCTGCAATGATACACTTGACAAACTTACCAGAGTTCTTTCATGAGGAGGCGAGTGTTGACGGAGGAGGGCTTCATTGGGATAGTGTTTGGCGATTTTCTCTGCAACACTCATATTAGCACGGAGCATAAACTCTTCAATCAAACGGTTGGCATCCTTTTGCTCGTAGATAGAGACACCACAGGGCTCACCAAGGTCGTTCAGCTTGAATGAAAGACGAATAGAGTTGATCGAAAGGGCACCATTGGAGAAACGACGTTCGCGCATTTGCTTTGAGATGGCGTAGAGATACTTGATGTCTTGTTCGACTTCTGATACACTGAATATTTTGACAGAGGCGGTCTTGGGTAAGCCATGGTCCTCAATGACGCTTTGAGCATCTTCATAAGCCAGCTTGGCACAAGATCTAAACAAACCATTCAGTATTCAGCTAAAACACAATGTTTTCACCCAACTTACTTGATGACAGATTTACCAAACCATGTGTCCTTGATATTACCAGCACCATCCATCTTCCAGATAACAGAGAAAGCAAGTCGTTCAACGCCTGGGTTCAGACTGCACAATTGCTCGCATAGCAAGGCAGGCAACATGGGAATGACACGATCGCACAAGTAAGTACTAGTTCCTCTATCAAAAGCTTCGTGATCCAAAGCAGTATGTTGATGAACGAAATGAGATACATCCGCAATGTGAACGCCAATCTCAAACTCATTCTCTGCGAGTTTAGTAACGTGAACGGCGTCATCGAGATCTTTGGCAGTTGCGGGATCAATAGTGAAAATACGAGTACCTCGAAGATCACGGCGTTTGTCGATTTCAGACTGAGAGATAGACCAAGGCGTTTCAGGCAATCCCTTGAGGGCCTTTTGGCCGAATGGCTGCTCCACAATGCCATTGTCCTGCAGCACTGCTTGAGTTTCAGCAACGATATTACCGATATGGCCAAGTTCACGCAAAACAGTGCCAAAAGGGTTCATGGAATCAATGGGCCAACGTGTGATTCTAGCAACCATGAGCAGGTTCTTGTACTTTTCTTCATTCTTGAGAATATCAGCAGGTGCATGCTTGAGTTGGATAGCAATCAAGGGTTTGCGAGTATCTGTGGGCTTGAACCACACGAGGCGAATATGCTTGTTGTTGTCGGGTGTATTTGCAGTTTCGCTGCTATCTTCATCGTCATTCTCCGCAGGTGTGCTGGTGTCCCCTTCGTTCTCCTGGATTGGCATTTTGACAGGCGCAGGTGCGTTTCGATGGATTGAGAGAATACCAGAGCAGACTTGATTCTTGTTTGTAGCTGCGATGGCAACCACCTTACCAACATACTTGGGTTTACCTTTATCATCTTGTCCTTCGTCTTGAGGTGGTCTTTCAACCGCTGTGCTGTGTCTCTGCTCACGCTTCTGAGCCATGGATTCCTTCTTCTTTGCCCAAACAGACTCGAGATCCAATAATTCCACAATAACCGTATCCCCGTCCAACGCACGATTGCGGTCATGCTGCCCATTGATAAAGATGTCTGAATCCAAGGTGTCGCAAGTGACATAGGCATCACTACGACTACGCTTGCTGATACGCAAAACACCCTTATACAAAAGCCCCTTCCCCACCTTTTCATGCCATATCTTGGGATCCAGGTAACGGTCAAATCGGACTCGGCTTGTCTTTGCATTGTGGATAATATCGTTTGGGTGGCAATAGTCCTCTTGGCTGTTGTTCTTCATCCCCTTTTTGATTTCCTTCATTTCTTGTTTCCTCTCGTCTTGAGTCACTTGGTTTGTCTTTTTGGCGGAAATGACAGTTGTCTTTCTCTTTTCTTCTTTGACGAAAACGACGGGCTTGACAGGTGTCCCCAATGTGGTGATTGATTTCTGTTTTTTACCATCGCTTGGCTTGGTCTTTTCGACGGGCTTTTTGGTTTCCAAAACGGCAACAGAGGAAGGGGTTTCTTCAACGTTGGTAATACTAGCTGGTTTTTTGCTAACCTTTGTCTTGGCCTCTTTGGTCTTGGCAATGGCGGTTTTCTCATTGTTGGCGGTTTTAGCAGCCTTCTTCTTTTTGCCGAGCTTTTCGGTGGTCAAGAAAGCAGGAGGAGGGATCTCTGCATGACGATCTGATTCATAAATTTCTGTTAGTCATCGCAACAGGCCATTTGGAGCATTTTCTTACTTTTTGCACTAGGGGATGAATTGTTTGAGTTTCTTGAAGCATCTCCAGTTGCTGAAGTCGAATAGGAAAACTTGGGTGATGCTTTCTCATGATGATGCTTGATCTTGTTTGTGAGAGGGGCAAAGTAGATGGGACCACGTTTTTCATCCAGAATGAATGGATCGCGAAGGGCATCATGCAAGCTCTGATAGTCAATCGAATATTCCCCTTGCTCCAATACTTGGTTGGCGACCTCCGAGAGCGGCTCTCTAGTAGTAGATGCCTTCTTCTTCTTTCCATTCGCTTTCTTGCTACTCTTGATGCCGGTTTCACTGTGCTTTGAATCCGCAGTATCAGCACTCTTGGATGTGGGAATCGAGTTTGGTCCATCCTCACAAGGAACCACATTCTCCTTGTCATCTTCATGATTGACCTTCTTCTTGGGCTTTCTAGCCTTCTTCTTTTTGGGCTTTTCCTTCAACGCCTCAGTCTCTGTTTGCTGAACATTCTCCTTGCTCTCATTCTCAGTTGTAGCTGGTTTGGCCTTCTTCTTGGGGCCATTACGACGCGTCTTGGGCGCACTGTCGCTCTTGCTCAACGTACTGTCAGCTTGAGCCTCTTGATGCGCATTCAGATTCTTCTCAACGGCCTTATATAAGATATGGTCTTGGTCAGTGTGTCGATTTTCATAGTGAAACACCAACATACAACTTACATTGACAGGCTCATTGATATGACTGTTGCTTTCTCCTTCTTTCATACAGCTTGATGTTGGAAATTGGAGTGATTAAAAAGTGAGTAATTTGAATATATAAACAATTAAAGAAAGATGTATAGATGACTGTTGTCATGCTCTTTTTAAATGATGGGCAACCAGCTGCCAAGACTGCTTTATACGTTGCTACGGCAACAACGTTTGGAAGCATGAAATTAGGTTGGATCGAATGAAAGCCAGTCCGTCTACGCAGCAAAGATTGAGAACAAGTTACACGCCATCTACTGATCCGTAGCCTTAGTGTAAAGATAAAAAGAAAGAGATATGCTAGCAAAGTTAAAAACAGCTGGATCTATACTTGATTGATTCCAATGAATCCATGTTGTTGCTTGCAATAGCAATTACAATAACAATATGATGCCAGCAACATGGCCTTAAGCAATTGATATAGTAGATCTTGTTAAATCAGCTTGCGCTGATAAATAGTTTCATTTTATGAATTTCGAGGGCAGCATGTGGTAGAAGGGTCAAATACAGCGATCTGAAAGCGATTTAAGAACGATATTAGAGCGATCTGGAAGCGATCTGCTTACTGGATGGTGGTTTGTTTAAAGGCTTCTTTTTGTACATCCAAGGGTAAATGAGTTTTTAGTTGCCCTTAACAGTCTTTAAAAATCATGGATCGTCTTCCGCTTGAAATATTTTATCAAATAACAGCTCAAATGAGACGTAACGAAGAGCAAAATCTGTCGCTCTTGTGGACATAGATACCTAATTATCTCTGTCCGAAATGCCTAACCTTCAACGTCTAACTATCAAGAGTGTGTCTGGTCAAGCTAAAATTGACCTAGATCACATTATGAATGAAGTGAAGCAACTGGCATCGCTGGTTGTAGCAGATTGTATTATTGGGCCTATTGAAAACGACGCTGAAGACAGCAGCTTTGTAACAAAGTCAGAGAGCCTGGCATTGAAGGACATAGCTTTACCCAATGCGCCCTGCTCAGATGTGGATCAATACAATAGACACATGCCGTATATTGCAAGAAAATGCTTTTTATTGTGCAGTGTAACTATCAATGACAAGCTTCAAGACCCCAATGGACTGTTCAAGGTGGATTTTACTCATTTCAAGCTGGCTTCTATCGACATCCGCACTTCAAATATGGAGTACTACAAAATACTAGCCGATCTATCTCGCTGCGCTCGATGTCAGCGTCGTCCTGTGGGCTCTTGCCAAAGACATTTTAAATCAGATATAATAAAATTTTGGTATATCAAGTAGATTTTAAACGATTAATTATTAGCAGCAGAATGTTATATCAGAGCCAGAAGGAGAAGAGAAGGTATCTCTCTCAGCACCTTTTAGCTTACACTGATACCATACAAAGCCTATTATTAAGACGACGTGAAAGAAAATACAAGTTTTATGCATCATTTGTATACCACAATCTCCATTTTCTGATCATAACATTCGCTGCGGCTAATGCTCTTAATAAGATGGCGACATAAAGCTGGCCATAAGTAAATACAGGACTTGTTGTGTAAGATCTACAGCGACTTTTTTGAGATATAGTCATTGCAAAAGACTCCTTCATGAGGCAAAGCTCCCCTAAAAAATATATTCAGGCTATTTAATTGCCCTTTCAATTCCATGATCCCCATTTAAGCAGCATCGCAATCATCATTGTCATCAACAGAAAGGCATTTAGGTCAGCCAGCAGCAATGCCGCCACCAAAACTGATTCAAAGTCAGTATATTTGTTTCTGTTCAAGATTGGACAGATTTTGTCTTTTTTCGACTTCTTTAATTTATTTCAAGATATTCGACTATGTAAATTGTGATAATCATCCGATGCATCCTAATGCATTCTTAGTATACTGTTCAAGGCGCTTCCAATGGTATTAATTGTAATAAGTGTTTTGACTGAAATTACTGAGCAATTTAATAAAATTTGAAATGAGGTTTTTAGCGAAAATAGCCATATTTTGCATATGAAAACCTCATAAACGTGTTTTCAGAGGTTGCTTTGGATCGAGAGAAACATTTTGATTCAATATATACTATAGTAAAAGTTTTCATTTTCAAGGTGAAAAACGCGATCGTTTGATTTTCGATGAAAACCATGAGGTACCCCCTCATGCTTTTTGGTCGATTTTTGGCCATGTTTTTTAGGTCTTCAAAAAGTTGAGCAAACGTGTCAAGAAGTTACTACTACTCAAGTACAATTGTTTGGCATTATTCCAGTGACTCAGAAAGATCTACATGTCAAGATATGAAGGCTTGAAAGCTATCAAATTTGGTTATGTATTGCTTTATAGAGTGTATTTCCAGGGCATAAATCACATCTTTGGTAGCTGCAATTTACTGGAAAGGCAGTTCTGCAGCCTTTGCAACTTCTAAATCGAATAGAAGGCATATTGACTTTGGTAAGACTAATTCATGCAAATTTTGGTGCGTTTTGTTGTTGGTAAGCTTGATAATAATGGAAATGAAAACCCGAATTTGCTGCTTGAACACTATGGTTTTACACCTTTGCTTGGTTACGGTAAAACCCATTAAGACTAATATTACCAAATGCTGAATTAGATGCAATCTCACTACGTTCAACGACGGTGTCGCCCTGCGGGCTGTCGCCGTAGACATTTCAAATCAGTAAAAATAAAATCTGCTATATAAGTAGGTTTCAGACATCCAATTATTAATTTAGAGAATGAGAAATCGAATCTGCTTCTGAATACTATAGTTTTAAACCTTCGCTTCGCTGCGATTAAGCCCTCGTATAGATCAATGTTACCAAGTATTGGATTAGACGCCTTATTACAATGGCTTTGCATTTTTGCGTCGCTACGGTAAAACCCCCCTATAAATCAATGCTAACCAATGTTGGATTAAATGCATTATTATGTTCTTAGTATATATATATATATATATATATATATATTAGATACAACGAGCATTACATTGCAAGGCACAAACTCGATGAGACTGAAAGCTGACATTCTACAGCAAGAGGCCTGATTTGAATGACGGTTCACATGTTACAATCGTCTACGAAGGCTGCTATACTAACGTGAAAATTGAGAACTACGATATACCCAAATGGTGAATGCTACATATATCCATTGATCGTTAAATATAACATTATATTCACGTGAATAAATAGCCTCATACTAGTTTCAGTCTATAGTGTTATAATCTCTTGTCCAAGAAGTGACACGCCTGCTGCTGCCAGGCAACTAATGTTACTTGTCAAAAAAATATTGAATCTGGAACGTCTATGCTATAATATAACCTTTTCTCCACGTACTCAATCTTCAGAAGAAGATAGCGTCTAGAGTATCCGTCACCAGAAAGTGCGATTTATACCAAGCGTAAAGTATCACAAATGAAAGGGGTATTCTCACAAGCTATGTGCTACAAACCTTAATTTGTTGCGGCACTACATATCACAAATAGGTTCCTGTTTAGAAATAATATAGTAGCAGAATGCAAATTTGACATGTGTATTTGTAAGAATTACACAAACAAGGTGCCTTTTTTCACGATTGAAAATGATGCCATTTAATACAGATAAAGTTTTACTTCTGTACAGGCGTAATGTGAGATATCATACCATGATACCCAGCCTGCTCCCGTCAAGCGGTGATCTATATTAATCCAGGTCAATTAGCAGAATAGCTAAAAATACGTATCATCTGATAAAAGCTCAAATGGTATGGATTCAGTTGCAGAAACATGTCTTGCAGAATATCAAGATTGCTAATCGTTCATCCCAAATACAATGACTCAGAAAATGTGATCAAATGTCGAGGCGTCGCAGGCCCATGTTTCATGCCTTGCTTTGGAGGGTCAACGGGACCCATCACCCTGTGTATTTGGAACATCCCACAGCACATTGCTTCTGATTACTATGCTTTGCACTGTATTTGAAAGGTCGGAATGATCCTCAGCAAGTATAGTAAGATGCGTATGCATCGAGTACATCACCTTGCGAGTTCCTGCCAATGCATACATTGGGCCATGCTATCCGGCACGTTATCAGCCCTGACCTGAATTGTAAGTGTAACAGCAATCAACTCAAATGCGTCTGGGATGCAAGAACCGATGGAGACACTTTGCCTTATTGTTTGCGTGTGAAAAGACTGCTTCTCGTTTGATCTTAGTCAATGTGCACCGGAACCAAAGCACATCCCAACCAATGAGTCTAATCAACATGACGTAGCTACCAATGAGAAAAGTTTTGCTTCAAGCCTTCAAGATTTCCCTTCGATCCCTTAGGCTTGTATAAATTGGGGGACCCCATTTTGGAGGCCATAGAAATTGGATTTTGAATCAAAAAAAAAAAAAAAAAGAAAAAATCTCCCTCTTTTTCTTTACAACAATTTACATCAAAAAGAAAAAAAATTTGGACAACATAGCAAAGTGTGGTTCCGTTTTTTGTTTATAAAAACTTTCCCTCTTACGGCTCTCGTCTTGTCTCTTCTATTACATAAAATACAGCCCCACTCTCCTTCTTCTCTCGCTATAAAAAATGGCCAATTCCCAATCAGTCAGTTTCGAGGACGAAATCATCAATTACGATGACGATCCGCTGGACAGTAATCACCGTCAGCCACATCAGTCTCAACACAGCTACTACAACGACTCGGATGACAGCTTGTATGCTCCCTTGCAACAGCAGCAACAGCAGCAACAGCAGCAGAAATCCAATGTGTTCCAGCAACGCCGCTCTGGTCCAATGCCTCATTCCAACGAAATCATAGATCAATCTCGTTCCCATGACGCTGAAAAGGTCGTTGAGGTGTCGCCCAACGAGCGCTATGTTCGCCTTAATACACTACTAGGTAAAGGTGCTTACAAGGTGGTATACAAGGCTATTGACCGAGAAGAAGGGTACGAGGTAGCATGGAACACCATGCAAGCGACCAAATCCATCGACAACAAGGAAATGGAGCATGAGATTGGCATCCTCAAGTCTGTGCGCCATCCCAACATCATTGCCTTCCATGATGCTTGGTATCAAAAGAACGAATTTGTGTTTGTGACCGAATTGATGACCTCTGGCACGCTGCGAGAGTACATTCGCAAATTAAGCTTGCCCAATATCAAGATTGTGAAGCGTTGGTCTCGCCAGATTCTCAAGGGATTGGCGTATTTGCATGGCTACAACCCCTCCATCATTCACCGCGACATCAAATGCGACAACATCTTTATCAATGGTGCTCACGGCGAAGTCAAGATTGGCGATATGGGTACGGCCGAGATGAAGATGGGCAAAAAGTACACCATCATTGGCACTCCCGAGTTCATGGCGCCTGAAATGTATGAGGAGCAAGGTTACAATGAAAAGGTCGACATTTACGCATTTGGCATGTGTTTGCTGGAAATGGTGACAGGCGACTATCCCTATGGCGAATGTAAGAATGCTGCTCAAATCTACAAAAAGGTGTCTTCTGTAAGTCTATTTTTGAGCATGTTGCTGGTTGAAACCACACTAATTTTTTGAACAGGGAGTTAAACCAGCTAGTCTGTTGGAAGTTCAAAATGAAGAAGTTCGTAAAATCATTGACAACTGTCTAGGCGAAGAGGACAAGAGAATGTCTGCTCAAGAGATACTGGAACACACCTTTCTTGCTGTTGAACCCGATGTCGTTTTGCTCGCTGCTGACCCAGCTCACGTCCATTTGACGCTCCAAGTTGTCTTTAAGGGCATGGATAAACTTTCAGTCAAGTTTGATTTTAATGTCGAGACGGACACTGCTGAACAAGTGGTTCGTGAGATGGTAAGGCTACTTGGTGCGACATTACCTTATAAATTAAGTCGCTAAACTTGTTTTGTACATCTTCTAGATTGAAGAGCAAGTGCTTCCCGAGCGATATCAGCATCACATCACCAAGGAGATCAATCGCATACTGAGAGACATTGAGAAGCCTAGCAACAGCGGAGGAGACAACGATCAGGACGACCAAAGCAAGGAGTCTGTATGGAGACGCGAGAGCGATATCAGATCCGAGCTGGAAAGAACACGCGAAGAGTTGGATAGAGCGGCTGAGCATATGTTGGAAGTAGAAACCAGATGTGATGGCTATGAATGCCGTGCCCGTGAGGCTGAAATTCGATATCGTGATGCTATCCGTAGTCTGCGTGAAATCAAGGAAACGCAACAACTGTCAACTGAACAATTGGAAGTGCTGAAAAAGAATCCTCGTTTCAACCATGACTTGAAGATTGACACGTCTCGCCTTAAGCGTGCCGATAATGCCACCACCACTGCTGTTCGGCTTGCATCCGTCTTTAATGACCCTGCTCCACCTCAAAGTGCATTATCGACGGGTAGTAATGGAAGTGTCAAGAGCGAGCCTGCCAAGCGATCGGATCGTGTGTATGATTCGCCCTCTCCTCCATTGACCGCCAACATTACACGTGAAGCCCTTGTGTCTAGAATCCTCGAAGGTAATTTAGTCTTGTCTACTGCCCATGTGCAATACTAATAACACTGCTTTGATGATACAGAATATGCCGATGACACTGACATTGAATTATTCGTACGGGATTGTGCAATTGCAAGCCATCGTAATATTGAAAAAGCACATGAATGGGCCAACAAACTAAAGAATCAGGATATCATGACGGTGGGTGACCTTCGTGATTTGCACGATGAAGATTGGAGTGGTATTGGTTTGACTGTATTTGCTTTGCGTGCACTCAAGAACATGCTCAAGGGTAAAAAGCAAGCTACGATTGCAGTCAACAACAGTAGCAGCAGTGCTAACGGAACGCCATCTAACTCTGCTCCCAGTTCTGCCCGTGTATCTCCTCCTTTGTAAAAAAAAAAAAAAAAAAAAAAAAAAAAAAAAAAAAAAAAAGTAAAGTTCAGACTGCAGGCCTTTCTAAACACCCACCACCTCTATTATAGATTTCCCGTTTTCAACCTATCATCCCTCATCTGTGGTTTTATATATTGTCCTAATATACCTGTCATGACACGCAGATTGTAAATATTGGATCAGCTGGAATTGACCCGAAATAAATTCGTATTTTATTTAATGCATGTGAGAGATGTGAAATGCAGCGCTACTTTTTTTAATGAGATTTCTCGGGAAGAACGTTTTCAATCTTCTTTTTGGACAGCATGGGATCAACATGCTTGTGGAGGAAATCGGAAACGCATTGCTTGGCAGAGGGAGGCAAAGCAGACAAGACGGCAAACGCAAAGAATTGATGGAGAGGTAGAGAAATCAAGGGAACATCATTCTCAAGGCCCTTCTTGACTTGCTCACCAAAGTATTCAGGTGTCAAGAAGAAGCGCTTATCTTTTCTGGAGAAGCTTGTCGTCATGTTGGTTGCAATGTATCCAGGAGCAATGGTGTTGACAATGATGTTGTCATCTTTGCCCAATGCGCGAAGATCACGGCAGTAAGACATGACAGCCGTCTTGGAAGTTCCATAACTGAGCAATACAGGAGGGTTAAAGAAACCGCAAACAGAGGAGACAACTGCAATTTGACCACCACGGCCACGCTTTTGCATGGCCTTGTATACAGAGTTAATACCAGCAATAGCGCCCATGACATTGATTTGCAAAATCTTTTCAGCTTGGTCCAAAAGAGGTGTTTTCGGAATAGAAGCAATACCAGCATTGGCAATAAAGAGGTCAATACCATATTCCACTGTCTTTTCGTCAAAGAAATCAGTGACAGACTTGGTATCGGCAACATCCATTTGAACCACTTTGACATCGGGAGATCCCATCTCCTTGCAAGCTTTAGCAACCTTTTCCAGACGTTCTGTATTCAAGTAGCGTTAATTTTGAATACATGATAAGGCAATCAGATAGCAAACTTACCCATATTACGAGCCAATAGAACCAATGAAACCCTATCTTTAGCATAGGCATAGGCAATACCTTCACCAATGCCAGAGCTATGTAGCATGAGACAATGAGCTAAATGAACGACAGGCGATCCATTGTTGACACTTACTTTGCGCCTGTGATAGCAACTACATTGGGCGAAAATTTCTTCTTGTTGCCACAAAAGGTGAAGCCGGCAAGACTAGTCTTGACGACATTCCAAAAGGCAAATGGCAGATAGATACTATTCACCACAATAGCAAGTATATTAATAATTAAATCTCGCATCGCAGTGCACAAGGTGGTCATTCTGTCGAGTAATTTGTTCGGTGTAATTGAAAGAAGAACGAGTTTGACAGTTGAACTCAACCCTTTTGGGCTTTATGTAATCATGATGGTGATGGTTTCACATCACGACTGCTATGTCTATTGCTGTAGTACCATCATACAGTAAAAATTCAATGATCCGAGGAGCGACATGTGGGTAAACTCTGGCGGATCTTGCGGTAATCTATGCACTATCGAGCACAAAGTGGAGCTGCTGCATAGAGCATGATGGATTGCGCTTGCATTGGATGCCAAATGGGTCGTAGCAATCCTGAATTAGTTGCAATTTACCAGACGTTTTGGGAGAGACCAACCGGATTTTGACCCGAAGTGGCCTGTTCTTATTCTAGTCTGTCAACAAAGATAGCTATAATCACAAGCAAAAGCACTTTGTTGCATTTCAAAGCATCAGACGAGATTTGTAGTCTACAGTTTGACACAAGCGGAGTCTGAAATACACGGTGATATTTCTTCTCTTGGTCCATTCCAAACGATGTTTTTGAAGGTTTTCGCCAAATATCTCCACAAAACATTAGTGCTTTCTCCTTGAAAAATTAACCAACGTTAATAGAAATTTTTTGTAGCTATCCGATGATACCATAATCAGACATATTTCTCTCAAAGAATTTCGAGAAAATTGGATTTTTTTTAAAATACAAACTATTGACCAAAAGTCTAGATCAGTAATAGCAAATAGCTTCGTAATAAACTCTGAGTAAAAGAGCGGCTCAAGGCGGTTATTTTGAATTATAACATACCTTAGAAGAAAATCCGTTTTTCGGTTGAAAAATCGCATCGTTCAAATTTCGCGAAAAATCATGAGGTATATACCTCATGGAGTTTGGCCTCAAAATCAAAAACCCAAAAAAAAATGAAATAATAATACAGAAAGGTTCTCCTCGTCGAGACATGTCGTTTGGTATAGATGTGAGCTCTGAGGGAAGCGTAAACACTGAGATACGCGCCATTTAAAGTGTAGATTTGTATGTCATTTGGTGAAACAAACGCCAAACGCTTCAGGTTACGCCCACATTTATCAGATAGAGCAAAATGAAAACTGAGTACCGCATATTGGCGTGTTAAAAAGCCGTATACAAAGATGGCATTGCTGGCCCGTTCTTGTTGTCTGTAAGGATCGAGCTCCAAATCTGTGAATCACGCTAATATGCTGTTTAACGAAATCTTGGTATATTTTGAGCCGAGGAGAAGGCTATCTTTCCTTCCAATGCTTAAAAGCCCTTGGTACTGGATGTAATATCGCTCTTGCCGGCACCATATATTATTCGATTGCCCTGCGTATGGGGAACCTAATGACTGATTATGGCTCAAGTTATAAATGCACCTTTTTGCACCCTATATGAATGATGGCAAAGCACGGCCACTACTACAATGTGCCGATCAGCGCTCTTGCATTTATAAACGTACGTGTGGTTTAAGACTATTAAACAAGGTATCATCATTGTAAGATAGCCGCTGCTTGAGTGGATACAAAGCTGGTTGGAGTGATGAAAATTGTGGATCGACATTGTCCAGAAAATCGATAACGTCTCGCAGCTGGCAGAATGTAGTAGATTGGTGTGCAAAGACTTGAATGCTATTTGAGAGCCTATCGTATTCAGTAAAGAAATTGTAATCAAGTTTGAAACTGTACGGCTACTTGCTCAAGAGCTTGATATATGGAACATACTTGATACAATGTCCTCAATTACAATACTGTACACTGAACGGACAATGGCTCAATGAGGGTGAAGATCAAATGGAAATTGAACAATATAAGACTCAAAATGAAGTGAAGGCAGGCACATTGAAGAAACTGGCATTCACTGACTTTTGCGCTATTGAAACGCTCGAGTACTTTCTGTCTGCAGTACACCAATATCGAAATTATTACATTGGATCTCAACATTCCACCAGAAAACACTTTGAATACTAATTACATTGAGTGTACAATGAACGCTTTGAAACAGGTACCTGTCAAAGATATCCGTGTCAAGCTTATTTTCAAAGGAAGAGAATTCTATTATGTCCTCCAAACTATTTGGAGACTAATGATGCCAGTTATATTATAACAGAAATGAATGGCAAGTTTGTCCACATTAGCATCAAACAGCTTTCGCTGTCAAGGTACATGACAAGGTCTTGCAATGTAATGCAACTCAGAAAAGACATCATATGTAGCTCTCTCTTTAAAATAAATCAATCAATACTCATTACAATAAGCATATACCCAGTATTAGACTATTGGAGGGTGCTATTATGGTTGATAGAAACTAGCAGCGACATCAAGACATCTCTCCTGAAATAAGTACTTTATTGATTTCCCTGACAAGAATGCAAATACTTCTCAACATTGCTACAACAAATCAGAGCAAGCGAGTTGGCTAAGTTGGAAGCCCTTACCTTGAGACTTATTGAAGGTTCCCATAGCATTTGAAAGATTGGTAAAGAGTGTTTCATTTGCTCTCGCAGCCAAATTAGCTTTGTAACATCCAGGCCGGACTTGTCTTCTTTCTATCCTGGCAGATGTGGATAGCTTTTTCTAATATGAGTAGAAGGAGTATGTTGCGCCAAGCGTTCTGATACGTCTGAAAGATCAGAAATTCCTTCATGTTGATGGATTTAATAGAACGTCGAGTAAGTTCTGAAGATCTACCATCGCTATTACTACTTTTACTAGTTCACTCTTTGCTAGTATATCCCATGATGAAGATGGTGATGATGAAATACATCAATATCATCATGATGGCTTTTCTCTCTACCTCTGAGAGGGTTGCCCACATCTTTTTGGGGGTTTACAATGTGTATTTAGCTCAAGGAGCAGATCATCACTGTATTTGTTACATGTTTTGATCATGGATCAGGCTGTACCCAAGACAATGTATAGCGAAAAAAGGCGTTGTTTGTGGCCATCATCATCGTCATTGAATGGTTGTACAGCAGTCTAGTTGAGCGACATTTGACCAAGCGAAAATCAAGTGTCAGTGGATATCGATGTGGCCCACGCAGCGGACAGAATATAGATACGAATCTCTATGCATCAACTTGTTATTGCAGAACGACTCCAAGTATTTGTATTCTGCATCATGTATACTTGACGGTTCTTCAACAGTGATCATCTTGTTGGATATTTGTTTGCAAACTGCTGGTTTGTGTATTTTCCTGTAAGAAACGATGATACAAATGTTTATTTGAATGAAATAAGAAAGCCGTGTAACTCTTTTAGCAACAAGTCTGAACAAAACTGTGATACAATTGTACGCATTTGGTTTGCAACACACCAGAGAAGCAGAGAACAAAGAGTTTATTTTGTCGTGAACTTACATGGCTGTTTATATTTTGCATGTTTGTTGTATCTAAAATCTTGATTTATGCAATCGAACGATACCAAGTGTATAAATCAAATGGTACCTTTTTTTTTTTTTTTTTTTTTTTTTTTTTTTCTGGTTGCCCATGTTATACACACATACAGAGAGACAAGATGGGCTTGTAATTTAGGTTTGTTCCATATAAATGATGTGTAACAAGTTGAGATGAGAGATTGAAATAGATGTACATTTATTAAAAAAAGAAGAAAAAGCAAAGGAGAGTGGATTATATGTAGGAGAGTGTGTTTGTGTGTGTCTGTGATTAGTAACAAAAGTAGCAATTAGTTGTATTAGAGCGTATAGTATTAATGGAAGTGGGATGAGTAATGTAGTAGTTTTGGGTCTGTGAAGGGATCTAAATGTGTATTAAAGCGATTATTGCTCGTTGTCTTCGTCAAAGAACTTTTCAGCAACAATGTACTTGTCGTTTGTCTTGTAAAGTCTCTTGATACAGGCGATGGTAGCTGGCAAGGTCATGAAAGCCCATGCAGCGATAGGCAGCGAAATGTAGTCGAAAACGTTACGCCAGGTACGGGTCTCAGATTTGCCATACAGTTCCCGATCAACGACACGATGAAGGTGCTCGTAAATAGCCAAGGTACCAAAGAGCGGAAGAGGTAAAAATACAGTGATAATCTTGACAATGTTCCACAAGGTAGCATAAAATTCGGAGGTGAGGATAGGATTTTCAGTAGGTTCGACAAAGGCAACCATGGAGTGAGGTGGAAACAAGATGAATTGCATCAATGGCACTGCAGCAAACATGAGCCAACCCGAAGTGACAGGAATCAGATGAGCTTCCATCACCTTGGTACACATGACAAGCTTGTCGAGCCAAAAGCTAGGTGCTGCATACATGCTGGTCTTTTTAGCAGTGAGAGAAGCAAAGACGTGGTTGCCATCGATCACTGTATCCTTGACGCCAAATGAGTTGCGGAGCGTGTAGGCGAGATCTGCAATGCCATTATAGTGGCGCTTGGCTTGGACGAAACGAGCATTCATGTTGGCGAGATAGCCAGGTGTTTGGACATTGGTCAAGTTGATGGGCACAAAGATGGGGCAGCAGCGAGCAAGGCCATCCGTCTTGAAGAAGCATTTCAGCATCATGTGCATATCCTCACCCACTGAATCAGCATCCGTGTCCCAGTAACCCACTCTCTCTGCCAAGACCATACTCAGACTGTAAGTAGAACAAGGGAACGAGAGACCACGACTGTTGCTCAAGCTGGACATGACCATGGCAGACCACGTAATATCAGTCATTCTGACGGCGGCAGGGACCTCATAGCAGTTGCGCGAAAAGAAGATGGGTGGAGCAAATAGTAAAAAGTAGGGATCTTCAGCTCTGTTGAAAGCTTTTTCAACCTAAAACGATACAAGGTTAGTTCTGTGGTACATGTGAATCACATCACTCTATTACCTCTTTGGTATACAGCTCAGGAATAGATGAATCAGAATCAGATACGGTCAAGATAACCCGTCTTCTATCGATGCCGTGCTGCAACATTTGTGCACAACCATGTCTTGCTGCATAGGCTACATTGGAACCCTTTCCGCGCGTCTCACCGGGAATGTCGGCAGGATGAGCAGTTACGATGAATTGGAGGAAGCTGTCCTTAAAGTAATCAGCCAAGCTGTTTGATTTCTGCTCATAATTCAGTTCAGATGCTTCCATAGCCAAGATAATGACATAATTAGTTTGAGCATTCCTACAAAAAAAATTTGTTGTTGGTTGGTTAGTATTGATGATACCCTTAAATCACCCCTCTCTTTCTCTCTGTGTGCCTTTCTGTCTAGTTCCCTCTCTCTCTCTCTCTCTCTCTCTCTTCCCTCTCTAACCCCTATATTTACTTGTGATTGGCTAAACGTTTGATAGTATCTCTTAATAAAGCTTCTGGCTCTGCATAATTAGGCACAATAAAGGCATGAATGAAATGAGAGTCATCATATGGGTTCAACGAGGTTTCCATTTCTACAAGTTCTTCAACCGATATAATTCTTTCACGGGTAGTAGTAGGAGAAGGAGGGCTTGCCGTAGTTGAGTCAATCTTCTCTGTAGCATTGTTCTTGTTGGATCTTTGGTTCCATTCACGGATAGCTTTTGTCATTTTGGTTGCTGTGGTATAGAATTTGAAGACATGGTTCACTTGAGTGTATAAAAAGATGGTAAAGTAAACCAAGAGAAAGACGATATAAGTGCGAGGTATCAAGAGTGGACCAAGAGGTAGCAGCAAGACAGATCCAATGGCTGTCATGGGTGCCACTAATTCAAATGGATAATTCAACAATGCCGCTTTCATATCAACGAGTATATGTGATGCAAAAGATGAAAGGAAAAGGAAAAGATGAAAAGAGGGGGGAAAAAAAAAAGAAGAAGAAGAAAATGAAAGGATTGCTTAGAGGTTCTATTTATCTCTATTTTTTTTTTTTTTTTTTTTTTTTTTAGAAGCTGTAGGTCGCCACACATACAAACACACAGATTACACACCAAGCCTTTTTAAAAC
Organism: Mucor velutinosus; assembly: GCF_035048745.1. Taxonomy (NCBI): domain Eukaryota; kingdom Fungi; phylum Mucoromycota; class Mucoromycetes; order Mucorales; family Mucoraceae; genus Mucor; species Mucor velutinosus. The sequence goes on from NW_027041922.1 coordinate 68,305, forward strand.
CTCATTTTCACATTTGAGTGTAACCCCGTAATGTCTTATTTTAAACGCACTCTAAATGTGGAAAATAGCGCAGCTTGCTCTTGCCGAGATTGCGCAAGAATATTTATCCTTTGGGTATACCTTTCATTGCTGTTGTTAGTTGCTATTGTTGTTGTATCATGTATGATTTGACCCTCTAAATAATCCCTTCTTATTTCATTCTGTCTCTGCAAAGAAATAAAGGAGGAATTTTATTTAAACTAGCTGTGAAGAAAAAGCAAGGGGGATTTCATAAAAGTATAAATTATCATTGTTTTGTTGTAGTTGTATTAGTAAAATTGCATCCCATAAAAATTCACAATCATGTCATTAAGTGTAACGAGCGTACAAGAAAAAAAAAAGAGATGGTTTTGAAACGTGATGAAAACAAAAAGTGCTGTTGAATGAAACTTGCCGTCGTCTGCTACGGAACCTTGATGTGATTGCTCTCTTTTTAGCTTTGCAATTTTGATCTACAGTATATCCTTTCCAAATGCTGCCTTTGGTATCTGAAGAGGTCGGATCAAGTAATTCAATCCACTGGGCTTGAATAGCCTTGAGCTTATTTTTTTTGACATTCACTAGGTAAATCATCATGATATCAGTACACCAGTTTATAGCATCATGGGAGTATACATGGATATTCCGTCCAAGATAAGGCATGATTACAAAAACGAGAAAGATCGCAAGTCATATTGCCTGCGATTTCTGCACATAGGATTCAAATTATTGGCAACTTAAGGAGTCGAACTACACGCAATTTCATTATTCATGCCAGGTGACGTGATTCAATCGCTTTCGCTAAGCATTGCTTCATCACCAACGTTGTTTATTATGTCTATTTCTTCTTTTTGCTACTAGTCTTGATCTTTCTCTTCTTTTCCGCCTTGGGAAGCTTGTGCTTTCTGCGCTCTCTAGCCTCTTCCTTGGCCTTTTGTTTTCTTTCTTTCTTGTCGTCTTTGTCCTCGTTCTTCTTGCCTCTGGGTGTCTTGGGTTTTCTATCGCCATCCTCATCCTCAGAATCGTCCTCCTCCTCATCGGAACCATCTTCATGTTGTGAATCACTGTCAGCAACATCGCTGTTATCTGCAGCTTCAGCTTCAGACTTTTTGTCATCATCATCGTCATCGTCATCGCCAATGCTTAGCTGTTGAACAGATTTTGTTACACCCGTGCCAAGTAAATCGGCATAAACGAGATTCTTGCCATCGCCTTGCTCCACTAATAATGTGTCTCGGTCAATATCAATGACTTCTTCCAGTGTCGTAGGTATATAAGATTTCATGAAAATTTCGTCTTCCACAGAGTTGATTTCGAGGCTGGGATTTGCGTTCATTTCCTCTTGGATCTGGAGAGAAGTATAAGTACACAATCAAGCGTGCTTTAGATCCACTTGCCTTTTCTAATCGGGCATCCACTTCTTCTTCTTCATTGCCAAATGTCACATCAGTGACAAATTTAAAGAGCTCCATGATACTCATCACTCGCACGCCCTTTTTGGCAAAGTAATCTGTGACATTGGAGAGATCCTTTCTCAAAAACTCGGATGCATGAGGATGATCATGCTCCACCGACTGCGATACATCAATAATATACAGCTTGCGCGAGTGATAGAGGATGTTGTATTCACTCAAATCAGCGTGCACCAGCTTACAGACTTGATACATGGTACGCACATTCTTGACGAGCTGATAGTACAGGGCTGGATATCTTGAGGTTTCGATCTGAGCGTCCTTGAGACGGGGATAGGCCCATCCGTTCTTGTCACCCAAGAACTCCATGACCAGCACATGCATTCTCAACACGAGCGCATTGGGAGATGGAATGCCTGCTTGCTGAATACGCCTCAAGTTGCGCATTTCCTTTTCTGCCCACACTTTGACCATCTTTCTAGGGTTGGATTTGGAGTAACCATGTCTGAAACGGAATTCACCAGTGACATATCTATCACGATCCTTGAATGTCAAAATGGATGTTTTGTAGACCTTGATGGCTCTGTGTTGTCCGTCTTCTGTCATGGCATGATACACATTGGCTTCTTTACCGGTACTGATACAGCCGTTGATTTCGTAGAAAATGCCTCGATTCAACATTTTGAACAGAATGATACGAGTACGAGGATCAAGCACTTGTTCCACTGTCGCACGGTCTGCCTTATCCTTTTGCACCGTCCTATAGTTCCATGCAATGTCAATATTGATACAGGTGCTCAAATGATACAGCAACATTACTTGTCTCCACTGGCCTTTTTGGAGCTCAATTTGATATCACTCGCAACTGACGATGAGATCTTGGATGGGTTGTAGTCTTCGCCAATGTGAATTCTACTGGCAAAATGGCCCAAACTATCAATCTGACTATCCAACATTTGCTTCTTCTCGGTCGTGGCATCTTGGCCCTCTGCGGATGATGCTGCTGCTTTGCGAAGAGGTGCTGGTGCAAGCTTTCTGTTGACAGCAGGTGCTGGTTTATCGGCTGATACAGAAGGTGCAATCTGTTGACGAAGCTTGTTGTACTGCTTGGTGAAGTCTGAATGGAGTGAATAGTGAATAAGCATTGTCATGGAGGGGGGTCTAGTCAGCTCTCGCCTACTCACCTCCAGTGGCATTGTCCCACATGTCTGTATCATTCAATTCGTCGTCTAGATAATCGTCATAGTCGTCGTAATCCTCGTAATCTTCTTCTACAAACTCTTCATTGTCCTCAGTAAGGCCTTCAGTAGGTAATTCTCGGGTAGCTTCCAGCTCTTTCAAATCTGCTGACATGATAATATGTTGAAGAGATGTTTAAAACTGTCAAAGCAGCAAAAAAAAAATAGTGCCAGGAAAATATTTTGACATGAAAAATGACCCACAAGCCACCACTGCCAAAAGATGAAAACTAGTATGAATGGATCAAATCTCTATTTTTCATAGTAGACAATCGTGTATCTTCAGTCAACGTGCTCACCACCGCCTTTCGGCATAAGGAAGCCAAGTGGAATTCAACGATCTGGCATGGTTGTTTGGATAGATGTAGGATCAATCTAGCTAAATTGATTAGATGAGATGATGGGTACATTTCCTCCATGAATACGTATGGCCTTCTTCAGCTCCCCCCCCCCCTTGAAGGGGATAAAACCTCCTTTGAATATGAGCAAATTATACGAAAACGTTTTCACCCATCATAAAGTATGCCTACATATTTACCCATCACATTTGGATGCATTAGCAGAGATGCCATGCTGTAGATCGAGTTGTTCAAAGGAGGCATCGATGCTTAAAACAATAGAGGGTCAGGGCACCTCTTGTATTAAAGCCGTGGCAATGCATTCTTGTCACTAATAAGATCTTTCATTTGAGAGGATGCTGATGAGCTAGCAGTTGGCATGAATTATCTGATCCAACATTGATCCATTGCCTAGAAAAGCCAGTCATCAATTTCAGACAAATGTGCAAAGGTTCATCCACTCTTCTTACATATACTCCACATCATGACCTCCAAAGCAACACAAGAATACAGATCATCTTTTATCACACTTATATCACAGCTCTCTGAAATAGAGCAGAAGGGGCAGGAATTCTTTGATAAAATGTATGCAAATTTTGGCAGAACACGATGATGAGTGGTGATTGACATTTTTGTTGAAATAGAGAGAAATCTGTATTTACGCCGTATGATCCCATCGAGGCAAAAGGTGGGTGGAATGTAGTACGTCCAATGCCAACAGAATACTGATGCTCTTTTGCCTAGCCGATTACAACCACCTGATGAGTACATTGGAGGCATTAGAGACACATGCTAGAAGTTGTGGATTACTCAGTATATCAGGACAGGCAGACGCACAAAACACTCGCAATCTCGCAACACGCAACGCAGAAACATTGCAGGCAGTGGATACCTTCTTTCAGGAAAAGAATCGCTTGTTGATGAACATTAGAGCTGCCGTAAATGCTTCTTCTGTCGTGGGATCAGCGGCCAATCCAGCTGTTGCTGCTGCTGCTGTCCCTGCTAATACGACCAAATAAGCACATACCGTCTTCTTTGTACCTTGTTTATGCGGGAAAAAAATAATATTTTGCCCAATAAAATGTTGACAACTAAAATAAAGCCAACATCATAAATGGGATCGAGGTGTTTGCCTTTTCCTCTTCTTTTCTTTTTTGAAGCATAGATCCTAGAAATGAGGTTGCATCAAATTGTGTTGCTATTGGTGTTTGTAGCAACATGTGTGTTGGCAAATCAAAGTCAACAGCAGGTGCCTATTAAAGCAGAGGTTGTATCAGACCAACAGCAAGAGCAAGGAAGACCGGAGGGCACCAATCCCTTAGCTGGGCTGCCACAGGACATCCCTGACGAGGAGATGGCTTCTTTGGAAAAGGAAAAGTTTACATTTCAGGTACAGTGGATAAATCAGATGAAGGCCGTCTTTGGCATATACTCAACAACTTGAACAGACTGAAGTATCCCGCTTGATGCATCTCATCATCAACTCGCTCTACAAGACGCGTGAAATCTTCTTGAGAGAACTGATCTCGAACGCATCTGATGCCCTGGACAAGATCCGCTTCCTCTCGCTTACAGATCCCAATGCCATTGCAGCTAAACCTAGTCTCAGCATCACCATTGCTGCTGACCCCGACAAGAAGACGCTGGTAATCACTGATTCTGGTATTGGTATGACACGTCAACAGCTCAAAGACAACTTGGGCACCATTGCAAAGTCTGGCACATCTGAATTTTTGGCCAAGATGGAGAACGGCAATAGCGATATAACGCAGATTGGACAATTTGGTGTTGGCTTTTACTCTGTGTTTTTGGTCGCTGATAGAGTCACTGTGGCCTCCAAGTCCAACGATGATCCAGACCAGCATATTTGGATGAGCACTGCCGTAGATGATTTCACCATTGCCAAGGATCCTCGCGGAAACACGCTAAAGCGTGGTACTCAGATTACGCTTTACTTGAAGCCTGATGCCTACCGCTTCCTGCAGGAAAAGAACTTGAAGGCATTGGTGCACAAGTATTCTCAATTTATCACATTCCCCATCATGGTGTGGAGCGGTCAAGAGGAGGAGGTTCCTGTGTCAGAGGAGGATACTTTGTTGAATGACGATGTGGTAGAGGAAAGCATCGACAATGATGGCAAGAAGGACAACAAGCAAAAGACAGAGAAGCGTATGGTGTACGGATGGCACCATGTCAATGTCCAAAAGCCCATTTGGATGCGTGATCCCAAGGATATCACTGAAGAGGACCACAAGGAGTTTTTCAAGTCGCTGACACGTGAACCCAGTGATCCACTCGCATGGACTCATTTCAAAGGTGAAGGAGAAATCGAGTTTAGAACACTACTCTACGTGCCTCCCGTGGTGAACGACGTTTTTTATCAAAATGTTCAAAAAGACCAATCCAACCATCCCATCAAGTTGTTTGTCAAGCGTGTGTTTATCAGTGATGAAGTCGATCTGCTGCCCAAATGGCTGTCTTTCCTCAAGGGTATCGTGGACGCTGATGACATGCCACTGAACGTATCTCGCGAAACTCTGCAAAAGCACCGCAGCCTTCGTATCATTACGCGTCATTTGGTCAAGAAGGCACTCGATATGTTTACAAATCTCAGTGAGAGCGATCCCAAGGCATTTGCAAAGTTCCTCGGTCAATATAGCACTATTCTCAAGTATGGTGCCATTGAAGATCAGCCTTACCGCAAGAAAATTACCAGTTTACTGCGTTTTGCGACCTCCACCAACACAGAAGCCTTCAGCAGCAGTCTGGATGACTACATTGACCGTGCCAAAGCTGATCAAAAGAGCATCTACTTTATGACAGGTAGCAACATTGCTGAAATCGAGCAATCTCCTTTTATCGAAAGCCTGCTAGCCCGTGGATATGAAATCATTTACTTTACCGACCCCATTGATGAATCATTCGTTGACAATATTCCGGGATACAATGGCAAGCAGTTTGTCAACATTGCCAAGGGTGATTTGACATTTGATGACGATGAGCAGGATATGGATCGAGGATTGGAGGCCAAATTCAAGCCTTTGACAGATTGGTTGTTTGACACGCTTTATGAAAGCATTGAAAAGGCTGTTATTTCTCATCGCTTAACCACCTCGCCTTTTGCTATTGTAGCGCCCAAGACTGGTCTCAGTGGTCATGCTCAACGTGTATTGGATGCGCAAGGTGTCAATCACAAGAACCCAAACATGGAGTACATTCTAGAGAGTATGCGTTTGCAAAAGAAGGTTCTGGAGATCAATCCCAACCATCCCGTCATTACTACTTTACTGGATTACGTCGAGGAAGACAACATTACCGAGGAAATGACCAATTTGATTCAACTCATGTATGAAACAACTGCTATTCGCAGTGGATTTCCTTTGAAGGACATGACACAGTTTGCTGGTCGTGTGGAAGGCTTGATCCGTAAAGCAGTAGGTGTTTCTATTTTGGAGGAAGCCAAGGTCAAGGTGAAGAAGGCCAGCGAAAAGACGGAGGAGGAGAAAAAGGCAGACGAAGAGCTAAAAAAGACAAACATTGTTTACGAGGACGAGTTCAACAATGATATGGATCACGACGAGCTCTAGAAAGATGCATCGCCCCTAAATGTATGTAGTTAAAAATAGTAATAAATATATGGGCTTGGCAAATGATCCAATGTACAAAATCAATGAAAACAGTCTATCGAATGTAGCATAACATTGTCTTTGGCTCTCTTGCTCTCTACACGTATGAACTGACGTGTCATGTCATTCACAGCAAACTTGCAAATCCAAATCAGAAAATTGTTGTGATGACATCCATTGGTTTTACAATTAAGGTAATTCAAGTGGTACCTGCTTTTATGTCTTGCTAAAGTTATTTTGGTACCTTCCATATATAGCTACCAAGAAATACCTATATTAATTGTGTGTTTTGGTGTCCTTGGCTCCTGTACTTTTTCTCTTTTCCTTTTAAACTTTTTTTTTTCAACACATCACAGAGACGAAAATGCCACCTGTCGAGTATACGAGTTATGAAAATTACCTGGTAGCACGACAAGCAGTTGCAGAAGCAACTACAAATAGACTCACACCAACAGAAGATCAAAAGATCATTTTGATCATCATTGGTGTTTACACAGCAGCCATCTTGATTCTATGGAATATGCCGATAGCAAAGATCGTTTTGTCGCCTTTCAAGGTGAGTTCTACCGTCAAATCACTTTTGTTCTTCATCTGATGCATCCAATTTGATGTACATGTAGTTACTTACAGTTGGTTTGCACGAATTTTCCCATGCATTTGTGGGGTGCCTTACTTGTGCCAAGATTGAATCAATTGAAATTGATCCAGATGAAGGTGGCGTCACTAGAATGGTAAGATCGAGCCAATTCATATAGCTTGATTACATGTATATTAAAGGTTTGATTGACTCTATTTAGCGAGGCGGCATCCCAATGTGTACCTTACCTGCTGGCTATTTGGGATCTTCATTGATTGGCGCTATCTTGGTTATGTGCGGATTCAACATCATGGCATCCAAGATTGCAAGTATCTTTTTGGGTGTGTGTTTGTTGTTTACCTTGTGGTGGGCCAAGAATTGGTTGACAAGAGGCATTGGACTCTTGTTCATTGGTGTCATGGTATTTTTGTGGTGGCTGGCTCATGGTGTAGGCTTACGCTATTTTGTTTTGTTTGTTGGTGTCATGTCTTGTCTTTATTGCCTGTGGGATATCCTGGATGATTTGGTATTTCGAAAAGTGCATGAATCGGACGCATCTAAATTTGCTCAAGTCTGTGGGCATTGCATGTCCAGTCGAGTTTGGGGTGTGTTTTGGTTCATTATCAGTTTGGTGTTCTTTGTAGTCGGTATACTGATTGGTTTAGCTGCGTTCAAGGAGGATCAACAAACTCAACAACAACAAGCACAGGGATTTGGTTGGTAAAAAGATCACAAACCCGTCAATTTGATCATTGTATATACCCCTTTCTTTGCTCCCGTTTCTATTGATCTTGACTGAAAGCAATAAACATTATCATATTGTATATAAATCAGTAGCTGTTGCTGGGAATGATGTGCGAGCGAAGCAGTGATTTGAAAGCAGGAAAATGTGTAAATCAGAACTAATCGGTAGGAAATTCTATCCCCTCATGGTATCTGGCTTGCTCGTTACTACTTACACTTTTATATATTGCAAATTGTTTGGTGCTCGATCCCAATTTTTCATGTTATTTTGAAATGTACAATCTAACTCTGTTGATAATTTGAAACCAGCAAGTTAATATAACCCTTTCCCTACGCTCCGGTTTTTAACATGCTCAGTCAAATGCATGATGCTTGTGTGGTCTACACTTGCAAAGGTTAAACGGAGATTCAATTTCTACTGTTCTGAATGATGGTCTATGGGTTTCCTAAATCTATCGACCTTAAAATTACTTGATTCTTGATAGTAAACACCCTTTGAAACTTATATAAAACTTGTAAAAAATTTAAAATAGAATACAATGGTATCCATATCAAGTGTCTGGTGTACATTGTTCAACTGGTATTTAATGAGATAGTGTTTGCCATTTTTTGACTGTTTTCTAAAGATTATTCAGTATCTGTTATCAAAACATTATGTTAAGCATTACTAAATATTGTAGAACAAATTTTTTTCTATCGAATGAGCCTTTGCTCGAAGCTCTAGCATAGCAGTATCATTAGAAATGAACAGTTTTGTTCATCCAAAAAAAAATTGGCGCCCTGATTTTTGCCTTTATGACAGGCAAATTTTGGCCTGAAATTGATGATTTTGCAGGACGACACTTTTGGTCAAATCTCGAGGAAGACGCATCGTACTCTGATAAAACAAAAGCCATTAAATAGCACTACGTTGGATTTATTATGATATAGAAGTTTTAAGTCTTAATTGTACGCTCCCTGAATGTTTTTGTCCAAAGGTCTGTATTTTACGACGTATGGGCAGAAAACTTGTCAAACTATTCTGAATAGAATTATATTAGCCATATAGATTGGTACGGAATCAAAACGCGCATCAAACAGTACCACACATGTAGTTGATTGTTCTACATAGATAAGCTTGTTTTTATATATTTCGGAGGTTCTTTAAAGGAATCATGTACTGAATCTGCACCACCGTTAACTCCAATTTGACGGCTGAAAATCCGAATTTGAAAGGAAATATTGCAGTAGGTACCCAGACGAAGCCTCATTCTGTAGGACAAACACAGGGGAGCAAAATTCAATTGATAGACAAGAAGTCCACTTAACTTGGCAGTTGTATAGATAATATTGCCGAAACATAATAGGTAATTTACACTTTACTGGCTTAATTGCTTCACAACCAATATAGCGATGACTGAAAATCTGTTCATAATATGTTTAGCAACGCCTCAAAGTGAGCATATTACTGCTCAAATAGGAACGCTCTGACAGTAACAAGGAGCGTGAAAAGGCTATTATATCCCTCTTCTGGTGAAATGCGCAGCATTTCTTTGACCCTTCGCCAATCCACAACGAAGCAAGTTATTACCAAATGATTTTTAACACAGCGTTCTCCAACTTGGATCTATCAGTTCACTACGCATAATCACTTGTAATTAACCGATTTTATGTTGAGGTAGCGATAATTGAAATCTTTTACGTGGACTAAACGCTGAAAAGTTCACCAACCATTGTAATAGCAACAGTCTTTTCATTTTTAAAGCTAACTTGCGTAGGTTTCATAGTACATTTCAGGTTGCTACTTACCTTTGTTTACATTAAACATTGAATTTTGATTGAAAAGCTTGCGTTTTTTTTTTACATGTTTTCTCTGAGTATTTGCTCAAACAGAGAACAAGACACTATTCAAATGTGCAAGTTCAGATTTATGACGTTGTATTTCAACCACTCGGCTACCACCTTGAAGAACTAGTCCCTACTACTTCAAAAATGCATTATGACATGTGCCATCATGCATTCAGCGTTACATTAAACATGCATTCAAATTACAAATAAAATAGCCACAGCCTTCATCAATGGATGAATTTTTTTCTTTTTCAAGTAGATTTATCTGTGTAAAATAGTGGAAAAGTGTTTCTGTGCCGACTCTATGATAAATGAAAAATGATGTTCAATTGTTCTTCATGAACAGTTAAGCATTTAAAAGAGAACAGTGCACGACGCCAAGGGATGCGTGCAAAAGCGTGATATTGTATATAAAACACTGCTGATACATTGAACAGATGCTGCAGGTTTGCCTATTTGTTTACTACTACGTTGCGAGTGTTTACGCTTTGGATGGCTTTCTACTTTTGCTTCGCTTCGATGAGAGCCAACCTGCGCAGCGGCAGCTCGCGCTACCATCAATGACCCTTGCGTATCTTATCATAATACTGCTACTTTTCTTTTGACTTTCCACTTACACATGAAAGCGCTTCATATTTTCTGTGGATCTAATTCTTATGTGATGCTCTACATCCGTATACACGTAGCTATTTCATATACGGGTAAGCAGCATACTTGTATTCCCCTTTTTAGTCCTTAGTGCCCCTGATACAATGCATTTGAGTCGCGTTTCTTGCGTTCAAGGCCGTTTTAGATGACCAGAATAGCACCAAACAATTGCTCTCATCTAGGAGTTACTTTCTGACACCTTTGCTCAACTTTTTGGGGACCAAGAAAAACATGGCCAAAATTCGACCAAAAAGCATGAGGTACCCCTCATGGTTTTCATTGAAAATCAAACGATCGCGTTTTTCATCTTGAAAATGAAGACTTTTACTAAGGTATGTGTTAAATCAAAATGTTTCTATCGATCCAACGTAACCCTTGAAATCATCTTTGTGGGACCTTGATATGTAAAATTTCGACATTTTGGCCAGAAACCTCTTTTGATACTTTTATAAATTGCTCAATAAGTTTATTCAAAACATCTATACTACTTAGTACCATTGGAAGCGCCTTAAAAAGTATACCAAGAATGTATTAGGAAGCATCTGATGATAATCATGTTTTATATAGTCGAATCTGGCAAAATTAATTGATCAAGTCGAAAAACCATCAGAATTTGGCCAATCTGGAGTAGATTAATTGTCTGAGTTGAAATGAATTTTGGCGGCTGGTGGGGCCGGCTGGCTAACTCAATGCCCCTCTAACCATGAAGGCAATATAGTAATACATGCTTTTGAAGCGTATTGAAAGTATATGGAAAATTACATAGCACTGTTGGTAGCCATGCTATTCCCCTTGAATTCTATATTTAATAACGCTAGTCTATCCAAATACTTGTTAGATCAGCTTCTTTCCCTTTTGAGGCTTTGATAGTGTCTAATAAGGGCCGTAAATTTATCATGCTACATTCAGGTGGCTCGCGCTGCCGCAGGCCTTTGGCTAATATTGTAACAATAATACTAGCTAAAATGTTGGATGAAACTTGATTGTTGATTGATAGAAAATCTCTAATCATATATGAACCATGCCTGATAACTTAGTTTCCATATTAGGGCTGTAAAAGTGTCTAGGGGCTGAACATTTATTATGTTATGATATCCCATTGCTAATGTCTGGATCTTTAGGCCCTGTAATAATCTGATATTGTGTTTGCCAAAAATAGAATGTTTCTCATATGTGAAAATGGAAGCACCGAGTATTCCGTGACAAACTGAGGATTTTGTGAAGCGTCGTATATATTCCTTTACACACATTGTTGAATGTCTTATTTATGAGTGAGGCTTTTAGGGGACCAATTTAAAAGGACATGTTGAATACAATGGGTTGGATAAGAGTGTCATTCATTGTGTATACAGAATTGCACGTATTTATTTGGCTTTGCGTATGCTCGTCTAGACTGAAGTGTTGAAAATTAGATATTGGGTTTTATCTGATCATCAAAAACAGTAACATGTTACATCCATATTATGGTGGCATTGTTTCACAGACATTATATCCAGTCAGATCTTGTCCAAATAAGTTTAACTTCTTGGAATATTAGCCATGATTCATATAAACACACCATGGATAATACCTGTAACTCATCTTGAAGCCACCGCATCATCTAGATGTCCAGGTTGTCATGTAAAATCACTACAATCTGGAGAGAGTACAAGTTGCATGAATGTTTGCGGCAGTAATACATGATCTCTTTTGACAATACGAAGATCCCATGTGGGTATGATGAGCGGGGTACATGAGAGCATGATTGAATGGAATCAGCAAGGGTAAATGTTATATTTAAAATGGAATCTACGGATCGGAGGAGTAAATGAGCTAGTGCTTACATGCATTAAATGAATAGCAGATAAGATGAACCACTTGTTTGTGCGTCATGAACAAGCCTTACTTGTGCTAAATGTTACTTATAAACAGAATTTCTTTCCGCAAATACAAAAAGATCTCTTTCTCCAATTTCCTTTTTCCCCTTCTTCTTTTACTACTCTACGCAATGCCTTCTCGAGAGCATCAAAATGTACCTGTGAAAAAGGGCTCTTTCTGGCAATCAGGATCCAGCATCAAAAACGTTGAAACTCCAAAGGGAAGCCATAAAAAGACGAAAAGCCGAGCTCCAGCAATATCGCTCATTGACACACTCACTTTGAAGCGCAAATCCGCCAATCTCTCATTGCCAGCATCGCCAGCCACACCAACAGACATGATCAAACTCTCCACCGTCAACAATTGCGGCATCTACATGCCTCCCTCACCTTCCGATGACGATAAATTCGAGCATTACTTTGACTCACTCTCACAGCAGCAACAACAACAGCAAGACAACTTCCATATACCATGTTGCGACAAGAAATATATCATGTGTACCGAGCGGGGAAGTTTATTTACCCCTTCAACTAGACTCTAGAGTCTTCTTCTCTTCTTACTAGCAGCCAACAATCGCCGTCTCTCTTCTTGTTCTAATAGTTGCAATTCATGTCTTCTCTTTTCCTCCAATTCCTCGTTGGTCTGTAAAGTATTAAATAAAATAAATAAGCTTTTTGGGTTAGATTAAGTGACACTACTGACCATATTGTGAACTTGTTCATTCTGGCTTTGGTGAGATTCTGTGTCGTCCAAGGGCATCTGTGTAACTGGCGAGGCTGCGCTTGTACTTGTGTTTGTATTCGTGTGGGCAGCATCTGTATGTTTTGGCGATGCTGGTCAGTAAGCAGCTGCTTTCATCTAGGCATGTGTGCTTACTCTTATCGTTAATGAGTTCAGACATGTAGCTTAATGCTGTGGTAGAGTACATGGATGCTGACGCCTTGGCCTACAGATCACTGCTCAGTACACTTGTTTTGCTTGCTGTCCCTTCAACTGTTACCATCTTGAGCTTTATCTGGTTTTCGTCTATGTATATGAGAGCGCCTCCTTTAGCACAATGCCTCATTTGTAATGCATTTGTAAGACGTTAGAGTGTACCTGACATATTCTCGGTGAAGTGATTCACAATGGCTTGACTCGGTTGAATAAAATGGTCGTATATCACTTGCGGTCCACTCAGCGCATCATTATTTGAGGTCTCCTGATCGAGCAGTTCGCAATTGAATATCCAAGATAGGGTATTTATTCTATTTTGGATTTGGCTGACGGTAGACTTGCAGTGCAATTTGAGTTTGCCAGCTTCTTTCTGGATACTGCAACGTGAAAGGCTCTCGAGAAAAAGCTGCTTCAATCGAGCCAGCACTGCGGCCGCTTCTCTCTTTGACTCAATGTCTATATTCTGCACCTTGGCATTCTGCTGAATACGCTTATAGTCTCCATGTTCAAACCATACCAAGCATAAATCAGTGGTGAGAATTATATACTCGTTTTCCTCAAAGATGTACTTGATGTAATATGCCTTGTTTTCGACTCTGCGAATGATCCAAGCTTCGTTTAATAGTTTTTTATGATGTAAAGTATCAAGCAACATGTACTAAATATATTTGAGAGGGGTGATTTGATTGTCTAAAAGTGTCCAGCTTCCTGTTTCTTTAAAGAAGCTCTGTGACTCATTGTTTCTTGCTGATCTTCAATGAGAAATCAACATGAGGAACACCTTGAGTGATGGTACTCATACTAAGGACATCAATGTCTATGGAGATTTTTTTTTAATAGAGGTGCTACATCATCTGTACAGTGTATGATTTACCTTCACAAAAGTATTCAGCACAGGTTTCATAGGTGATGCCACCACTGCTCTCGACCAAAAAGTGGTTCTTTCCCTTTGCAGCCCAACGCTCCTTGATGCTCTTTGCAGCAGCCTTCAAACCTTCACCAGTAAAGTTATCCAGCATGACAATATCAGCACCAGCAGCAAGAGCCTCATCTGCTTCTTCCTCGGATTGACATTCAACCTCAATCTTGAGAGCGAAACCACACACGCTGCGAGCATTATGAACGGCCTTTGTAATTGATCCTACATTTCACGGTTAATTTTCTCACGATGGCAATCAGCAATGTCATGTAAATGTGTCCAACCTGAGCTCCAGATGTGATTGTCCTTGAGCATCACCATAGAAGAAAGATCCATGCGGTGAGTATCTAAACCACCCACAAGAACACCGTATTTCTCGACCAATCTAAAACCTGGGTGGATGTGTGTTACTCATTGTCATATGCTATCACACACACACATATATCTCTCTCGGATGATAAAAACGAAAAAGTAATTCTTACCTGGGGTAGTTTTGCGGGTAGCAGCAATGACACCCTTGAATCCCTTGGCTTTTTGTAAATCACTGACCATGCGGGCTCTATGGATGTGCCGTGAGATGCTTGTCGAAGGCATTTCCATCTGACAGATTGTCCTGAACTCGAGGGCACTTCCACCTGACAGATTGTCCTGAACTTACCTTAAAGCAATGCCACTGCAGCGACAAATGATGTTCAAAGCAGTGCGTTCGCCCAATAAGATATTGCGAGCACAGCCATAAACTCGGGCAACCTCTTGCTTACCATCAGGCTTGAGCCAATCTCCCTCCTTGCATGTCCATTCAACTCTGTGTGCATGTGATTAATATCTCGAGTGGGAGCGGCTCATTTATACATCATGCGTTGGGAGATCCTACCTGCAATCAAGCTGCTTGAACACTTCATCAAAGAATGGCACACCGGCAACGACACCTTCGGCCTTGCAGTAGAGGATGGCTACCTGATCATCTTCACCGACAACGAAGCCTCCGTAATCAAAAGATGGGACGTCTTCGGCGAGGTAATCAGCGATGAGTTGCTTGTAGTTTGTAGCGAGTAAATGTGCGTATTGTGTCATTTTAATTGGTAAGTCGAGGAAAGAGTGTTGAATTGACAATTAAGAGTTCCGTCTGTGCTTTTTATACTGCTTATCAAAGGCGGGGTTCCCCCCCTTTTTCATTGAATCACATAATTTGATGCCTTGCTCGAGTCACATCTAACTTCTTCGGGTATCGAATAAAGGCATCTACATGAACGATGGCATCAGATTTGATGGCTTCCCGGCATTAATACACATTGAGGCTCTAGTGAGGTCGAGACATCTCAAGGAATGCTATTAGTAATCACCGTTATAGCCATACATTGTAAGTATGATTTGGGTCTTTTGTCAATTGGCTCGTTACTGCTCAGCCTAGGCATGTGCGCACTGATGATTGATCTTTTGTTTATCGCACAAAGCAAGCAGTCTCTCAATGATGATTGCAAAAGCAGGAACTTGCCCAGATTGAAGCAGCAGATGTCTTGTGCAGTTTCGGGAAGGAATCCCTCATTCTGATCATGGTCAATGCAAACATTGATATCACCAAATACAACATGCAGGTGCACTTTAAGGTGGCAAAGTGGATTGAGCCTTCTTGCTAGGCCTAAATGCTTCTAACCAGAGAGTGTGATTTCACTCAAACGTACCATCAGGGTATATAAAAAAAAATCAGCGCAGGACTATCATCATAGGGATTCTGGATGAAGTGTGCTTTTTGTGGATAGAACAAGACATGGCTACATGGGCTATTTCACGTTGGACGTCTTTTGCTTGCTGAACACTGAAAACCATCATCCCTGGTACAGACTGAGCTAAATGAAATCCAGAAAATACACAAGCACAGAAAACATGACAACAAGACACAAGATATGGCATTTGAAAAGCCTTCATATCAAACCAGCTTTTTTACCAAATAAAATAGTATCCCCCTTTCTTTCGCTTTTTTATATATTTTCTCATATTTTCTTGATTTTTTCATCCCTTTCTCTCCTTTATCCCCCTTTTTTTTTTATATAAACAGACACACTCCACATATCAGAATTTTCTTTGTTCTCTTTCTTTTTGATCATACAGGAAAAAAAAAAAAAAAAAACTTGCTTTTCGCACAGGATGACGACCGACCAACTTACGATTTTGATACAATCATTGCAAGAGCAGATTAAGCAAGGACAAGATGTCGAAAATGAGGTTTGAAATCAAGCTGAACTGCGATGGATCCGTTGTACTAAAAAGTGGCTGTAGCTTCGACATGACATTGATAATCAATCAAGACAACAAAAGGCTTTGAGCAACGAAAACGACTATTTAAAACAAGTAAGGTCTCTCGTGGTTTTACAATGTTGTTACTAAAACCAAATTTTATATTAGAAATTAGCTGCTATTCAATTAGACAACTCAAACTATGGCAATACTCAAGCACGCCTTGAAACTCAATTATATGCTCAGGAACAAGACATCAGTAAACTAAGAAAAGACATACAGCAGCTCACAAAAGCCAAGAAGGATGTCGAGAAGAAACTGAGCTCTGAAGTAAGGACGTCGTAATGTAGCACAAAGCCGTTTCCTTGTGTAAATTAAAAAATCTCTCCATAATAGCTACAGGATTACGAAAACGACAAATCAATATGGCAACAAAGAGAAGCGGATCTGTACAACCAGATCAGATCCCTCAGCATCAACAATCTAGGAGAGCCGCGCACGCCGCGCACACCTAGACGACGCAGCGTCACCGCAAACACACTGGGCATCATGAGCCCATTCACAAGTGGTCTGGGTGACATTGGCGAGAACCAAGCGGGTGCCAACACAAACGACAGAGACGCCACTGCATCAACTGTCGACGAAAGACCTACACCAAAGCTGGCTGTCATTGACTCGTCGTATGCTCGCGAGACCAAGATTGCACAGAGAACAATCAAAGCACAGGACAAGATGATATTTGATCTCAAAAACGAAGTCGAAAAACTGAAATCCGTGATCCAGGAACAGCAAAACGAATCGCAGACCCAATCACTTCACGCCTCGCATTTACAGCATGAAATCGTCAGCATAAAGGAAGTCAATCGAGGCTTGATGGAGGAGAACGAGAGTTATCAAATTTTGCTTCATGAGAAGACCATCAACGGCGAATTCATGATGAACCCAATCATGCAGGTAAAATGCCAATTTCATCATTTGCTACTAAGCTATAAATATTAATGAACAACAGGTGGAGGATAACCCGGCAATGAAGGAATCCATCAGCACTTCTAGTAACAATCAGGGCTTGAATTTGGCTGCTGAACTAGCTTCATCGATACCCGACTGGAACAATCAGAAAGAGAGTGAATCAGATCAAACCATCCAGAGTAAGCAGGATTTCAGCAGTATTATTCATGCAACCAAACTAAAAAAAAAAAAAAAAAAAAAACATGTTTTCTAGAGCTTAATGAGGAAATCAAGACCCTTCAAGACACAAATCGTGCTCTTCAACTATATATGAACAAGATTTTGATGAAGATTATCAACAACAAGCAACTGGAAGATGTCCTCAGTATCGATCAACCCTCCAAGTCGTCACATCATCCATCATCCAATGCAGAAGGTAACAAAAGCTCAGCAGCTGGAGCAGGATCAGCAGCAGACACTAGTGGCAGAGGAGGCCCAACACCAACCAAGACAGTTTCCACTGTCGCACCGGCTTCCAGTGGTACAGCATCCAAATCACCCTCTCCAAGCAACCGCCAACGTCGTAGAACCATTTCATATTGGGGGTCCAAGGCAGCGCCACCACCACCACCTAGTAAATCTGCTTCACAACAAGACATGGAGGGGCTAACAGCAACAAGAGAAGAAAAGCGCAGACATTCGTCCATAGTGCAAAATGCACCTCCACAACCTGAAAGATCCATGTCAACTACGACAAGTAGCAGCAGCGGCAGTGCAAATGGTGGATGGGCCAAGGCATTGCGTAGAATGAGTGGTATTGGTTGGACTTCTGTCAAAGAGGAACCTACGTCTACGGTTGCTGTAAATAACGATAGTGCTGTCGGTTCTTTGAGTGAAGATGAGAACGCCGAGATGACATCCAGAAAATCATCTGGATCATCCACTCCTTCTATTCGACGTAGCAATGAGCTCGGTACACTCTCTGAAGAGTAATTTATATCATCCAATACATACATATATCACTTTTCTTTCTTTTTTCTCTCTATATCTCGCTTATTCCCTTTATCTATAACTATCACTCAATGCTCATTATGGGTGACATGATGAAATAAAAATGACTACATGTACTACAACAAAGCAAGGATGTTTTGAAAGGGGATTATGAGCTATTGTTCATTGTGGTTTGAACCAAAGACAGTAATTTACCTGCACTGCGATGTGGACATCTTGTCAGGAATGCTTCCACTATTTATAAAGGGGCTTCATAGTATCAGGATGTGCGCATGAAATATTCGATATTGCTGATGGTAACACAAAATTTAAGGAGTGCTGGTGGACTTGTAGTCTCTAGCATATGAAAAGCAGTTGATTGTCTTTTTTTTTTTTTTTTTTTTTTTTTTTTTTTGTTTACTGCCTTTCATTGATGGGTATGCCATAGATGCAATGAATCAAGTATCATTTCAACCACTGGATAGGAGATTCCCTAGCAAAAGCCATCACCTTGGATCACATCTGACTTTGGATTTGAGGCTCTTCTTCATGGACGATTAATATTCTACCGAGAATTTCAATATTTAGAGCTTCCCATTTTCTTTATTTGTGTGTCTGTCCTAGAAGTCATCATTACCATCATCAAGGACTCGATGCTAGTTTCAATACTAATATTGCCCTTATTACTGTTATCAAAGGAGATATCAGCTACAACATGGCCACTGTATGACCAAACAGCAGGGCCATTTACATACCTTGGTGATACTCCATACCAGAATATTTCGTTTAATTCACCCAACATCACCACAGCTATGCGAATTCAGAGGGACATTGCCATTAATATTACTATCGATCAGCTTGTATGGCCTGCATTGGAATTATCAACTGCCTTTTTCGGAAAGGACTATTCAGCACAACGATTATCTCAAGTAGACAATGTGCTCATCATGGGATATAAACGACTTGTTGTGGATCTGTATTGGGATCCGGTAGATTCAGACTGGCAGCTATGTCCATTGAGCATCAAGCATAATGCGACAGCGACCACACCTACTGCCACGGGCGATGTATCTTTACCGAATGGATACATTTGTGCTTCGAAATTTAAGTTTAGCAACCTGCTGGAAACTGTCAACGATTACCTGGTATCAACCGAAGTGACTCGATCACCATTCAAGACAGACCTTATCTTTCTTGTACTGAATCTGCACGACCTCTCTACCAATGTCACAGCGACAACGGCCAGAACGGATTCCAATCTCGGCCAAATTATTCAGCAATCCATTACACCCAGCACAGAGCTTTTGCCTCGCATCTACACGCCTTCCAACTTGACAGTGGACAGAATCAACACCAGTGCCTCGTTTTATGCGCATGGACGAGAGCCTTATTTCCCCATCATCAAACAGAATGCAGCACAAGTGTCTTGGCCACAATGGCTGTATCTGATCCAAGAAAAAGTACAACTGATGGTTGGTTATGGCACCATTGTCAGCAGTGAAAACTCCACATTTCGGCTCACCATGTATGATAACAACACCATCTTCAGTTCAGATAGTGTGGGTGGCTTGATGAATGCAACGGAGACAACGTGTGTAAATGATGGTCCTTGGGCTTTTGTAGACGATGAGCAAAAGCCATTCACGTATGAAAACGCTTTACATTTGGTAAGAATGATTTAGTGTATGACATAGCCTGGAGATTAACCACAGCGTATACAATAGACTGAATGTGGCTATTCACCTTATTTTACGCAACACAACTATTCAGATCCATTCACAATCTACTCAGCAGTGGACAGTGGACACTTGGCTGATAATGTACTGTCCACAATTTGGTCCTGGGACGTCAACGAGCCAGCAGGCAGTGAAGTGCTTCGATGTGCTGCCATCAAAAAGAGCAACGGACGATGGGAGGCAAGCGATTGTGCCGATCAATACCGTGCAGCATGTAGACAAGCTGATAATCCCAGTGATTGGGTCTTGACCAAGAACACACTGACCTATGATCGAGCCCTGTTAGCTTGCCCTGAAAGCTACATCTTTGATGTACCTCGCGTACCACGACAGAATACCATCTTGAGAAACCTCATGGTAGCTGAGAATATCACAGAGGAGAAAGTGTGGATCAATTTGAATTTGGCTTACAATTTGCATGCTTGTTGGGTGATTGGAAGATATGGATCATGCTGGTGGTCGAGTGGTGTAAGTTTATACAATATGTGATGACAGTAGAATGTGCTGACTCGACCTCGATATAGTCTGACGAGGAGTATCTCGGTCTGATACGAACATCCATTGTAGGCGGCGTGATTGTGCTGATCCTAGTAGGATTCTTCACTTGGGTAAGATGTGCTCGTCTGTGGAGAAATAGAAATTCAAAGTCCCGTAAGGCCATGGTGAAAGCGATGTTGGCTCGACGAGAATATGTTACAGTGCCTGTAAGTAAAAAAAAAAAAAAAAAAAAAAAAAAAAAAAAAAAAAAAGTATGCTTGTGTTTCATTATCTGATCGCTTCTCGTAGGCATAATTGCGCTTTCAACTACTCATACATGTACTGAAAATTGACCTTTCAACAGCAAAGTAGCCTATGTTGTATATACCCCTAATGAAGAACATAGTTTGCTTTGCCTGCCAACTCGTTATAGACAATACGAAACCTAAACTTTGACTGATAGCTGCTTTTTGATTCACCAAATCAAGCATTGCAATTTTTGAATAAACACTGTCATCTAATGGAGGCAATTCACATTGGAGATCAGTTATTGATTGAATAAAAAAAAGAACATACTACATAGCCACTTGTTGAAAGCAAACATCACGAAGCACCTTATAAGCCATGTAGTAGCATGTATTCAATTATACACTATTTATGACATCGAATCTTGATATCGTAATATAAAATTGAGAGACAAACATTTCATAGTAGACGTACAACTTTAAAGCTTGTACGGTACATGATTGCTGTTTGTACTCGAATAAACGATTAGACAACTGTTTAAAATTGAGTATCGGACAAGGCTCAAAAAAAAAAACCTTTGTTCGCGTTTACAGGCATGCTCATGAGATACTGAGTAAGGAAAAAGAACGACAAACCTGAAATTATATCAACGAGGATGCTTACATTTGAATAGACCTTCAAATGAGGTTGGAGCTAATTGTTAATGACGATAGGCGCACTCAGAATCTGCCAGCTGTCAACGAGAATGCAGCTATCACTCCCAATGAATATTCAGATGTAAATTTTAAAGACATCTTCACCACATACCAAAGTAACTTTTCAGCCATTGGCAGTAGTCTCTTTTAAACGAATTAATGAAATGCATACTGCCTACATGTCATTTTGAAATGCTGCAAGTCATGACTAGGAATTGCGATTACATATATTTTGGTGGTGAGCCAAGCTAACCGGCGTTGTCAGATATGAAAATGCTCAACAAAAGCAAAAGATACTACTCAAGCTAAGCGATAGTTCTTTCAAATTCATGATCCCCATTTAATCAGCATTTCAATCATCATTGTCATTATCAGACAGGCATTTGGGTCAGCTAGCAGCAGCGACACCCGCCGCCACGACTAATTCAAACGCCGTCACTTTTTTTTTTTTTTGCTTGTTCAAGATTGGCCAGAGTTTAACCATTTTCGATTTGATTCAACTCTTTTGCAAGATTCGACTATATAAATTGTGATGGTCCGCCTGTAGGTCCTAATACATTCTTGAAGCACTTTTTAAGGCGCTTCCAATGGTACCAAGTAAAATAAATGTTTTGAATGAGCTTATTGAGTAATTTTGGAAAATATGAAATGATGTTTTTGGCCAAAATGTCGAAATTTTGCATATGAAGGTGTCACATATAAAGTTTCAGGGGTTGCATTGGATCAAGAGAAACGTTTTGATCTAATATATATCATAATCAAACTCTTTATTTTCAAGGTGAAAAACGCAATCGTTTGATTTTCGATGAAAACCATGAGGGGCACCTCATGGTTTTTGGTCGATTTTCGACGATCCCAAAAAAGTTGAGCAAAGGCGTTAGAAAGTCACTGCTACTTGAGTACAGCTGTTTGGTGTCATTCCAGTGGCTCAGAAAGGTCTACACGTCAAAATATTAAGGCTTGAAAGCTGTCAATTTTGGCCGTGTTTCATATATCTGCTTGTCAATAAGCATGTTTTTGTCAAGATACAAAGGTGTAAAGACATTGATGCATTAAGCTAGATTCATAGCATGCTGCTACATCCAAACATTCAGTTAGAAATATTAGCTTGAGTAGCAATACTCTATCGCAGTATTATAGCACAATAATACAGTTTATTAGTGAGATGATGGCGGCTGTAAGGCACTCTGGACATTTAAGATGCAATAGATAGTCTGCATCTAGTAAAAGCTATACTATAAACTTAGCCGAAATGTAGGCGGTCTATAACTTGGTTGCTCAAATCACTAGGTGGTCTGTATCATATCCGTTTTACATTGATGGTTAAGCTTTGAAAGTAGCACGTTCCCGTAGATGGTGCAATTGGACTTCTCCTCTCCTTCTAAGCTTTTGCTTGCCTGATTTTTGAATATGGTAAATTTTGCGATAAAATTGACATCAGAAAGCACGAAGTCAGTAAGAGAGTGGGCTAACGCGGGAATCCTTATGGGCGAGACGACCAAGAAAATGCGCTTTGGCTTTGGTTTGTTTTATGGAAAGAATGAGTGATTATAAGGATTTATCTAGTCTTTAGGTCTCGAAATGATGATACTGGATGTGTGCACAGTGTGTATTTAGATGATCATTGATCTCACCACATTGTTGATTCAAATGATGTTTAACTTTTCTTTTCAGACAACAGTAAAAGACATTGGATTTGTGAAAATATATGTTATATTTTTATTGCTGAATTGTTGTAATATACATTTTTTGGAGTTGTTTGTTTATAATGCTAGATTTAGAGGATATGAATGGTAATGATTAAAAGGGGGTTCGAGTAAATTAAAGCTTGGGTCCAGCAGCCAAAGTCTCAGGAGCAGCCTCATCTTCATAGGTCTTGAAGTTCTCGACAAACATTTGACCAACCTTGCGAAGAGATGCATCAAACTCGGCAGCAGTACCGTTCCAAGCGGTCTTGGGGTTCAAGAGCTCAGAGGGAACACCAGAGACAGCCTTGGGAATTTGCAAGTTGAAGATCTCGAGGTCCTCGAATTCAGCCTTGGCCAATTCACCGTTGTGAATAGAATCCAAGATGGCACGAGTGTACTTGAGAGGACAACGCTTGGAAGTAGCAGCAGAACCACCGATCCAGCCAGTGTTGATCAACCAAGCATCAGCCTTGTGAGTAGACATCTTTTGAGCCAACATGGTGGCATAACGTTGAGGGTGGAGAACCAAGAAAGGAGCACCGAAACAGGCACTGAAAGTAGCTTGAGGCTCGACAATACCGTCTTCAGTACCGGGAACCTTGGTGGTATAACCACTGATGAAGTGGTACATGGCTTGTTCAGCGGTCAACTTGGAGACAGGAGGCAAGACACCGAAAGCATCACAAGTCAACAAGATGATGTTCTTGGGGTGAGAGCCCATACAGGGCAACTTGGCGTTGGGAATGTGGTAGATGGGATAGGCACAACGGGTGTTTTCAGTCAAGAAATCGTCAGAGTAGTCGACTTCACGGGTCTCTTCATCCAAGACAACGTTCTCCAAAATGGCACCAAACTTGATGGCGTTGAAAATATCAGGCTCCTTCTCACCAGACAAATCAATACACTTGGCGTAACAACCACCTTCAATGTTGAAGACACCATCGTCTGACCAACAGTGCTCATCATCACCAATCAACTTACGCTTAGGATCAGCAGAAAGAGTGGTCTTACCAGTACCTGACAAACCAAAGAAGAGAGAAACATCGCCATCAGGACCTTCGTTGGCAGAAGAGTGGAGAGAGAGGACACCAGCCTTGGGCATCAAGTAGTGCATGACAGTGAAGATACCCTTCTTCATCTCACCAGCATACTCAGAACCGAGAATGACCATTTCGTTACGCTTAAAGTTGATAGAGACAGAGGTAGTGGAGCTCATACCAGTGGTGTAACGGTTGGCAGGGAATTCACCAGCGTTGAAGATGGTGAAATCAGGAGTGCCAAAGTCCTCGAGCTCTTCCTCAGTGGGACGAATCAACATGTTGCGCATGAACAACAAGTGGTAAGCACGAGAAGCGACAACACGCACCTTGATACGGTACTTGGGATCCCAACCAGCATAACCATCAAATACATACAAACGAGGGCGGGTGTTGAGATAATCGATAGCACGTTCACGATTGATCAAAAAGACACGTTCACTGATGGGAGTGTTGACAGGACCCCACCAAACATCCTTTTGAGAGGACTCTTCCTCGACAATACGCTTGTCCTTGGGAGAACGACCAGTCTTCTTACCAGAATAAGCACAAAGAGCACCAGCAGATGAAATGACAGTACCTTGCTCATAGGTCAATGCTTGTTCGTAAAGGACAGCAACGGAAGGGTTGCGCATGATGGTGACCTACTGGCTAGTTAGTATCCATGGCAACGTGCAGTGCATTATTTATTTACCTTATCATAATCAATACCAGCGAATTCATGGAGATCTTCTTCGACCTTGGTGTGAACAGAGTTGGAGCTGATGGGTCTACCACCAGTGTAAGGAGATCCGGGTCTTGATGCAACCATTTTGAGAGAAAGAGATGTTATATATTTTATTGATATGAAATCAAAGAACTGAAAAGAACAGAACATTTGATACTGGTTCCTTTTATACTTGTCTTTCTTTCTGCTTTCCTCGGGAGAGTCGGGCTTACCATCATGTTGCTAT
The DNA here is from genome assembly GCF_035048745.1 of Mucor velutinosus. Classification (NCBI taxonomy): domain Eukaryota; kingdom Fungi; phylum Mucoromycota; class Mucoromycetes; order Mucorales; family Mucoraceae; genus Mucor; species Mucor velutinosus. The sequence goes on from NW_027041922.1 coordinate 93,450, forward strand.
TTGCATTCGTCCAGAACCGGAAATGGATGCCCAATGTGTATAACATTGTAATTTGATGTCCGTTCTTTCCGAGTAATTATAGTGTGAAATTTGCAAACCATTAAACACTACTGGAACGGGATATGACGGAAGTGCAAACATGCTTTCAGTTGTCCGACTTTCTCCTTTAAGAAATCGCAATGTGTCTGTTTGCTTTTCATGAAAGGGATGAATAAGGGGGCTAATGATAGTAATATACTCAATAGCAGCGTGTAGAAATACATTGAAAGAAAGAGCCAAAGCTCAGAGATCCACAAAAGACGTTCAGCGACGGTAAACAGACTCCAAATGAATCATTTCCCCACATTTTAACTAATCCAATGGCATCCGTTTTAGTAAAATATTCACACAGCGTGGGAACTAAATTTCAATTCACGATTTTATTTTTTGATCTATGGAAGCCGCCTTGACTAATTCTAATGGAACACAATCTCTTAAGTGTATACTATGACGTGAATTTGTGTGCTGAATATACTTTGAATGCTATATTTGTTACTTCAGAACATTCTTTTGTCTATGTATTATCAGATTTTTATTTATTTAATCATGATAGAAAGTGTACCGTTCTTCCATCATAATATATACACATGCATCCCTGAAGCTTATTGTACATCATTCATTCAACCTATCATTTTTTAGACGTGATGAAGTCCTCAAAGTATCACTTGGAGGCAACACAAAGAACCATGTTACTCATGTTTAATCGAGTAGTGGGTCCATGCTATGATGACTATATTCGGGAATCCAATAAAGGTCTCATCAAATCATCATATGTGTTTCCCTTGATTTTCACCAAACCCAATAGCATTACTGAAATGACTAAAATGCTTTCAAATCCAGTCGGAATGCCATAACTCTAAAGTTGCTTTCACATGACATCCTCTTCCCTGTTGTTCATTATCAATTCATTGCATAATGAGAAAGATAGGATATGCGTCTTTTTTTCATGAATGCATATCAGCTGTGATAGATAATTGTGTATTTTCATATCTCCAGTCATGGCATCATGGCAATTGGAATAGTCTGGTATCGCGAAAACAAGCATGATCCTAATTTGATTTATCAAGTTGTCAGATCAACACATGGCTGAGATGCTCCATCAACGTAATATTATGATAAATAGTAGTTTGGGTTAGGAGAAGCTTGGGGCATGCACCAGGGGCATGCACACGGATTCAGTGCGATGATGAAGGTGCCAAATGTTATGGTTTTACCATCGATGTATACATCATAGCAATCATGGCGTCTGCAACTGGATCAGATACCTAGAGAAACATCTCGGAGCGACATTCAACTGCTACACCTTTGCTCGTATTTTTGGATTGGAAGGTTATGATCAATTTTAGGTTGATAGTGCATTCATAGTAACGAGGGCGATTTTGCAAAATCAACGGATCGCGCTTTTCGTAATGAGAGAGGTAGTTTCATATGGTGTTTTACAGATAATGAAAGCAGAAACTCGATAGAGCATGTCTGGCTGTTAGTTGGGGGAATTTCATCAAAAGAGGGTCTATACAGAGGAAATATTTATTGCAATTGTCCATTCCTGTATGTGAGAGTATGTTGTTTCTACTTTAAGCTCTATCTGGAGATTTGCAGAATCTCTCATTGGCATATTTTATTCTACTTCAGGTTATGGCCATGTTCTCAGACCTTTTAATATCACGCACTGGGATTGTGTCCCATTCAAATCTCTGTTCCTATCACATTTCGTCAATTGACACATCATGAACGCCATTTCCCTTCTCATCTTGTTATCATTCAAATGCTACTAGTTTGCTTCTTTATCTCATTAGCCTGAATTTTTTCTAGTATCACTACATAGATCAACTCCTCTTCCAATACTGTCATACGCACCAATGTCAATATATAGTAAAAGCTATCGAGTAGGTCTACTAGACCATTGCAAGAACAAATAATCTAAATCCGTACTGCTACAGCACCATGTGATCTGCACATATATAGCGCTCGCTATTATGCCTTAAATTACTTTTATGCACTCGTAAATTGCCAAGCGAATCAAGTAGCAATATTGTAATAATTTGCCCATATAAAGGTATTTAATTATTTATTTTTAGCATTGATATATATAACATTTATTTTTGGTTTTTAAAAAAGGTAATGGTTGAAATAAGAGTATGATGGTTGACAAAAAAGAGGAAATGTATAAGTTCGGAAGGGAGGAGGAGAGGGGGTAGATGAGGTAGTGATTAGGTTTATCCAGTAAAGATTCTGAAAATAAGGTACAATGTTGAACCAGTGAATCTGATCAACGACAAGCCAGCAACAGACCAAAGCACAAAGCCAAGATAAGCAGCAGAACGATCACCAGTGGTAATCACAGAGGTGTTTGTGATAGCAACTACCAAAGCCAAATTAGAAATAATCCATGACAAGACAAGTCTAGTACGGAAAGATCTATAGTAATCCTCTTGTTTGGTCTTGGCATCACGATGCGACTTCTCGGGCTCCACCTTCTTTGATAGTTCTACTTGTGCGTCAATGTAGGCAGCATTGATATCCTTTTCCTCTGTGGGCACTTCGACTTCAACAGCCAAATCACCAGATCCATCCTTCTTGGCCTTGACCACACCCAAATCAGTAGCCACTGTATTATCACCCTTTGTACCCCAAGACACATCATGAGTATTACAGAATGCGTAAATGTTGAGCACATTGGTATAACTGGGAGACAAGAGGATGTACTGAATGAAACTGGTAAACATGTGCCAAGGATCCAAGAACAAGAAACTGGCGACAAAGTACATGACATAGGTAGAACAGAGCGAGATGATGATGTTTCTAAATGTACTTTGGCCCAGCATAGCAATGAACTGACCATCAGAGTCTTCCACAATAGTAGTGACGCCAACGACAGTGATCCAAATAGCAGCAAACATCATGTAAATCATCAGTAGCGCAAAGAACACCATGGAGCCTGTGTAAGCAATCTTTGAGCCTTGAGGACGATTACCGAGAGCAATAATGAATTGAACGACGAGCAAAATAATGTAAATGTAGTTGAGAATGTTATGTAAGAGATTGGCAACGTTGGCAGAGAAAGGAGCATGAGTGAGACCAGGTTGGCCGTCTTCAGCGGGAGCAAGCGCACGTGTCAGGATGAAGAAGGTGAGGTAAAAGTTACCGAGAGCAAACCACGAAAAGATCAAGTTGTAGGTGTTGTAAAGATCCTCAAACATGAACATCATTTTACGGATATAAGAATGATCTGAAGCCCACACCTTACGCCAATGGTACAGCGCATAGATACCAGCAAAGAAGGAACCGTTCAACCAACGTCTACGCTGCGAAATAAATTCATCCACTTTATCAGGCACATCAGTCTCACCATAGGAGCTAGACACATAGTGCAACACCCAGTGAGCCTTCTTCTTAGCCACCAGCTCGTAACACAAAATACGATCCTCAGCCAGATACATGTTGGCAGTAAAGATATCAGCATCACCACCGTGTTGCGTCTCACCCAAAAAGTACTTTTCCAATGGACCATGGCCATCCACATCATTTTGAAGGGCCTTGAAGCGATAAGCAGAAAATGCACCTGGTAACACGGAGATATAACCAAACACAGACTCAAGAGGCTTATCCAGAATGTTGGACATTTTGTATTCAAAGTTCTGAGCAGCCACCAAGGGGTTCAGCAGAGCGACACCTGCTGTACCCGCCATAGCTCGAATCTCACCACAGGCACCAGCAATGTTGGAGTTGATATCGAATGCCTTCCAGAGATGATAAATAGAAGTACCACCGGGCTTTGTACCCACATCGATCAGCACACAGACATGAGGATCGACCACAGGACCGAAGGCTTGGAAAAACCAACGATGGGAGTTGATTTTCTTTTGGTTCTTTTCCTTGAGACAAAATAGCAGTTGACAGGGCACCACGTTCTTGGATCCTGCCTTCATGACCTCCATATCGGGGTTGACAGAGATCTGTGTTGTGTATTCGTAAATGTGGGCAGTGACAGGCTTACCGTGCACCACGTTCTTGGCCACACCTTCTTGATACACACCCAACAAGGACAGTACGTTCAATGTACGAGGATTGACCTTGTTACGACCATCCGACACAATACAGACAGTGACCTTATGCCATCCAGGTCCACCTGAAGCAGGACCCCAAGTGCTTGAACGATCGCGAGAACAGAGGTGAGCAATGTTCTTCATCACACCATGCATTGTACGGGTAAACAAGACTTCGTCTTCCTACAGAAGCAGATCGATTTGGTTAGTTTAATTTTTCTTTCTCTCCCTCGACTAATATAACCTTACGTTGTACATGGTCAAGACAATGAATAGCTCGGTTTTGCGGCCGAGCATCTGTTGACGGAGCGTATAGCCTTCATTGACGAAATCCTTGGGATCACAAGTAGCAGCTACACAGCAACTTAAGACACACTACTCACACAAACACAAGCTCATCCATGACTTACCTGTGTATCTCATATGTGTGAATTCTTTGCCTTCCTTCAAGGGCACGTCTTGCAAATAGCTGGTGGGAACTGGACAATCCAACACCAAGTTACCCTTGGTCAATTTGACTTGTCTGGCTGTAAAAAAAAAAAAAAAAAAAAAAGAGGTAAATTAGAGTTTAATTGCATACTTCAGGTACTCCAATCATCCATACTCTACTTACTTGTCTTGTAACGACGAGGCTGACGTCTAGGTGCTTCACCGTAGTGCATGTTGGGTGATGGTGGATTGAAATACTGTGGAATAGTAGGAGAGCTAGAGTTGTTGCTGTAGGAAGGATAAGGCGATGTATCTCCAGGGCTAGGTGGGTATGGAGGGTTATTTACAGGTGGATAGCCAGGAGGACCAGGAGGCATGCTAGAAGCAAGCAAAGGCTGATGATCGTATTGAGGCATGTGCTGATCTGCTGGATAATGGTCATCATCAAAGGGCGAACGAGTGACGGGAGGCTGATTGGAGAACTGAGTGTCCTGTAGCGGGAACTGGTCGTGTTCCGACTTTTGATTTGGTTGATACATGGTTGATGCAAAAATGAAAGAAAATCAAGAGTGAGAACAAAGAAAACAAGTAGCTTTTTATACAATATTTGTTTGTATTCAAATAAACATTTTTAGCTTGCTGTACAACCAATGTGGGGCTGGGTTTTGCTCCTAATCACTATTATGGGCTTCTTGTTGCTTAGAAACGGACTTACCACTTTATTTTGATTCTGTATTCACCAATCATTCAAAAGTCAGTTAAATCATTTGTGTAATAAACTTGTTTAAATTTAGCCACATGAAGAAAAAAATAGAGGTATTCGGTTGAACGTGTGCTATAAATCATGAATTATTTTACAAGCCACGTTGCTACTGCTCTCCCAGATCAAATGCCCAGAAAACTAGTGGTGTAGAATCCATCACAAAAATGGTTCAATATCTTGGTATTGTTCCTCAAATCATTTAATTACTTCGGCCATCTAATCAAGTTAGAGATGATAATTAAATTCTATTTGGGATTTTAGCGTGCACCTCAGTTAGGGACGCGGATCAAGGTTTAATGACCCTATTACACAAATTTATTGTCAAACATTTCATTTTCTTCAGTAATTGTATTTTCTGATTAAATGGCTTTATCAAGAGAACAATGGGTTAATAGCTATCCAAATGCTTGCTCTGGTTAGAATCGGGAGAAATTTTGAGATTCTTGATTGCAAAACCTGTCGTCGTATGGCTGATTGAGTTGACCAAGAGGTTTAAGGCTCAATTCTTACTGAAATATCAAATCAGACAAATGGTAACCAACACCCGCTTATCAATAAATCTCTTTTTTTTTTTTTTTTTTTTTCAGGGCGAACGCTCGGCTTTCATACAAAGCCATATTCCTTTCAAGCAAAAATGCTAAAGTGTAGGATGACATTTCTTGACATGAAGATAGGTGCAGCGTTTCCTTTTGTTTAGTTGCCCTTGCTGCGCTCCCTTTTATCATAACCATACAATGCGTGGACCAAACAATCCATCTACTCTGACTTCAGTTTCAAGACCATGCTAGATACAAAGGTAGGTCAATTGCAATGCAAAATGCATTCAACTTGACAATACATTTTTGATATCCTAAGCATCATTCCAGCTTAGCTCAGAAGCATTAAATGTGAACTGATATAGTATTAAAGAACGATAGACAAGCCAATGAAGCTGAAAAAAGCCAAGCTTGAACAAGGCACATTGACCATCGCGAAAGCCAACAATGAAGAGGGGATTAGAGTGAGGGCTTAGCCCCTCCTTCAAAAATGTACTACACATCACAATTTGCATAGGGAAATACACATTTTTTGTTAAATCAAATCAAACCATCATGCCTCCTGCTTGGACTAGAAACCGTACAACCTATTTAATGCTCTTTTAAAAGATTGTATTTGTCGAAAATGTGATTCATGTCGAGGATATAGAGAAACTGGCAAGTAAATGAAAGAAGTATTTGAGCAAGCCTTATATTCGTTTTCAGAAACGATTAAATTTATGTTTTAAACATAAAGATGTGTATCAGAAGCACTTAGATACGCTCTGGCCAAATGATGGTGCTTTCGAATCGTAATCCCCTTCTTGATACTATTAGAGACATTCATTGCCTGCATGATGAGAAGGGGTGTAGGATAAAAAGGGTGTATAAAAGTTAGGGTGTAATCCGGATAATAGATAGGCCGTGGGTGTTATAGGGCGCAGGTAGAGATAGGGTGTATAGGTGTAGGTAGATACAGGATGAGTAGGGTATATAGAATGTAGAGGAGTAATGGGTGTCAAATTTTAAGTTTTATTCATGCAGATTTATTTTCTGATCTGGCAAATCCAATTTTTTTTAGCAAGTATTTATTCTCTTTTGTAGCATGCATATACCGTGTTGGAAATATCTTTTAGAAGACGCTCTGCTACGTCCAAATCCGAGGTGAGTGCCTTCATTTGTTGTTGCTGCCAATTGTCAATATCCACGAGATATACAATCCCATCAATTGTTTTATAACACCTCGTATAAAAGTGTACACCATCAAAGCTAGTCGAGTAGATTCTACCGCGTAGTTTATATTTTACGTTCTGCAAAACGTGGATGTATGTTGGCATATAGACATTGTTTCCGGCTGTTTTGCCAAGGACAAAGTTTGCACCATCTTGTACGAACATGAACTTAGGAAACTGATTATCTTGAGGTAATGATCTGTATGATGTAGAGATTCCATCACATCCTGGAGCGTTGCATCTTCCTTTTTGGTGTTCCTCGAGCACCTTCTCTCTGAACAAGTCATTGAATTTCGTATCCAGTGCCGCTTCATTGAAAACCCCACGGCAATCTATCATTTCATTAATGACGTTGGTCGGGAGCATGTAGATAAATGAGAAAAAGTCATCTCTCGCATACGCATGCGCTTTTTCCATAGAGCAAGGCACTTTTCTTTCACATTGCAATGATGGAAATGTGCAAACCTTGCTGGCAAAGACACTCGACAAACGCTCCAATACCATGCTCGCCAAATCAAGAATATCACCCTGACGACCTTTTGGGAACGACTTAACCAGCTGACGAACACCAGAGACAAGCTTGTATTCTGTCATATTCCAAACAAAGTGCCTCACAGTAGAAGTAGCAGCACGGATACCAGAAGGTGATTGCTGAGAATATGATTCAAAAGCATTCATGAGAAGACAATCATAGGCGTTGTTTTCATCAGCGAAAGACATATCCACAAATGGAAGGGCGGCATTGAACAGAAGCTCAAAAAACGCATCGATGAAGCAGGAGTTACTTTCGTTTGACACTATGTAGGTGGGAACGGGCAGAGATGGGTGGCTGTCTGGATGGTTATTTTGATAATCTTTCACGAGCCACTGATATTTCTGCAAGAAAGATGTTATTTTTTGCGGCAACAGGAAGCCAGCAGCGGTAGATGAGTCGTTCTCAAGCGAAGGTTGATCTGCTGTTGTGGCCGAACTGCTTGCAATAGGTTCAATTGCTACTGATGCCAAAATCTCAGGGAGCATTGGGGGAGAGAAAAGATCTATTATAGTAGCAGATGTGGACTTTTGAATGCTTTGTATAATAGGATCAATGTGCTTGTCATTACTTGCAAGACAGGGTAAGTTCGAGGAGGACGAAGACAACGAGAAATCAGAATCAGTTGGTGCTGTCATTTTAGATGCAGTAGGCTCAGACTTGGTCTTCATTATTGGCGAAGAGGAAGAACAGGAAGAAGAGGAAGATACAAGATCAATAACAGACGATTCGAAGCTCTCATCAGAGTTGACAACAACATCTTCGACAGAAACACCAGCACCTAATTATTTTTGATATGTTACAACATGAGCAAGTAAAAACCACCTAAAGTATCCGTACCTTTAAACATATCCTTAATGTCGTTTTCTAGATTCTCGGTTCTATGATATCTGTCGTCTGCTTCATCGTTTTCACCATCACTATCTGAGAGTAGTTCAAGGAAGAATCTCTCATGGCTGATATTGCCATCTGCAATGTCATCAATCTTTGGACAATTCTGCTCTATTTCGATAACCTCATCCAAATGTTCGTTGATCGCAGCGTTCAAATCAGTACCGCGAGTTTCTAGTTTCTTGGCCTTTTTATGCTTGCCATTCTCCTCATCACCAATGATTACTACTTGTTGCTTTCTCTTCTTGGATCCAAAGAGAGCAGCGTTGTTGTCTGGCGCACGGCCGTCATTGATTTCGTAAAGAGTCGCGTACTTCTTTGCCGTTGTTTTCTTCTGATTGTTCCCGTAATGAGGACGAATGTTGTTCTCATACAAGTCCAACATCATCATGCCATGATATTCGGCTACCTGCAATAACAGTCGAAGACTGGTGGCAACAGGTTGTCTCTTCTCAGGCATCAGCTTGTAGAGCGCACTGTGGAATGCCTCAATCGCGTTGGACGTGCGGCTCTTGTGCTGTCTCAATTCCTTTTTCATCAATGACTTGCATCTGAAGATCATGCTTGATACGCCAGGCTGTAACCACCATTGCAGCCACTTTTTGCTATTGGGAAATTTAGAGAGAATCTCTTGGCCGGTACGGTAGAATTCAATTGCATTGCTTGTTGCACGGAAGCGATGAACTAGCTTCAAAAACAGATCAATATCATCTGGCTTGACAACTTGATGATTGGTAGACAGCCGTCTGACTGACTGCATCCAATGCATATAGCAACCTTTCAAAAAGGGCAATGCGTTGTGCTGCTTGACATCAAAAACCTCCCTAAGAGCTAGTATGAACCCTTCGCGTTGTGCAGCTGAGAAATCCATGATGGCTCCCAAAAACCGCTCTAGCTTGATGTCGAACTTTCTAAACAAGGCAACAAAATACTGCTTGAAAACTTGAGCGCTGTTGCTTTTGATTATCGCTTGATAAAAGACGACATGCTTTTGGAGTTGCTTGACGTATATGACACTTGAGCAGAGATAATAATATCCCTCTGGGACGGCCTTGAGTGTAACATCTGTTACGATGGATCGGTCGGCAAAAGGCAGATTGCATTGAAGCATTTCTGGTGAGCAAAAGCTTACAAAAAACTTGCTAGGGAGAATTTGGGCTGAATCCATGAAGTGTGGATACTTCTCATCAAGATCTTGGAACGCAGCTACAGCATCTTCTTTTGTAGTATACAGGTCCTGTTGGATCTTTGATCTTCGGACCTCATACTTAGTACGTCCATGATTAGCCATCAAATTGTTAATTTTTCTGGCACTTTTCGTAATTTCACCAGTATAGGGATCAATGCCAGAAATGGCAGCAGCAGCAGTTATGTTTGGTCTTGTTTTTACCATCTTTTTAAGCTCCCTCTTTTCGTATCTATCGAGATGGAGCGAATTGTAAATGGTGTGTGTGTGCTTCTTCGTTTCTGTTATTTCTTGTCGCATTGTTACGGTACTGCCTCTGTCTTCTCTGCGAGAGTCATTTACACGGAAGGTAAAAGTTACAGGAACACCACAAGGAACCTTCTCCAATGGCGCCTTCCAATATGGGCATTCAAACCTTTTGGAGTAGCCATAACTGTCTTTTCCCTTGGTGGGTGGCCGTTGATCTTTGACACCTTCAGGTCTCTTGCATTGCAAGCTTAAACATCGTAAAGCACCAGCGCACAACTTTCGAATCCTTCTATCGTAAATACTTTCACCATCAGCGAGTTGTTCGACCGGCTTCTTCTCGTTGTAAGCTATGGTGTAGCTTTTCTTCAAAGCCCATCCAATATTCACTCTTTTGATTCTGAATGTATTAGTGGTGCGGTCGAATACAGCGGGAAGAACCTCTTCGACGGTTTCGTCAGGAAACTTATTGACAAAATCATATCCAATTTCATAACTTGAGTTATCCATATTGCTCAAAGTATTAAAGAAATGGAGTAAGGTAATGAACAAAAAGATGTGCCTGATCCCACGTGTCAAAAAACTTTTACTGCTTTCTCCAGTTGAGAATTAAATAATGCACCCTTCCCTCTCTACTCCCTAGGTCTACCTACACCCTATGCAGCCTGTATCTACCTACACCTATACACCCTATCTCTACCTGCGCCCTATAACCCCCACGGCCTATCTATTATCCGGATTACACCCTAACTTTTATACACCCTTTTTATCCTACACCGATTCAGTTTCATCAATTCGTCAATTTTGATTGAATTCAACTTTTCAGTACCATTGAATCCCTACCATTTTCTGAGAAGTTGGAGAATAACCTCTCACGTACTCTAAAGACCCACATTCTCAAAGCTCCCTAGCCAACCTCACAAAAGGTACGCCTCCTTCCTACAATGAAGCTACCCTCCACAACACTTTCGACACACGTTTCCAGTCTCTCGAGACTCGATTTAACCAAATCCTGACAAACATCAAAGCTCTATTGCCTCCCACTATTCCTGTGAATCAACCAACACCTGGCACTCTACCACCTTCTCTTCCCTCTCCTGTTGCATCCGAACTCTCAATTTTGTCCGTTCTCACTTGGTCCTCGGTTTGGCCAAGTACTTCATGAACCAAGGATGGATCCCCGCTCAGCTCGCCAAGTCCCTCATAGACCAGCGCATCCCTAGCCGTGATAAACGACTCACATCTCCCCAGACACTCGGTCATACTGATTCCCAGCTCCACAACAACACTGCACCAGTATTCCAATGTCCCCAATCCCAGACGACTCCCTCATACACTATGGATCACATCCACAATCCAGCTCCCCATCGATATAGGGACCCCATGCCTGATTTAGCCTCCAATCCCTCAAATAGTATGAAGAACCACTCTCCACCAACTGCTTCTTTGGAGTACAAAAGATCACAAACCATAGCTTGAAAAACCACCATCACATATAACCCACCAAATCAACACCAACAACTCATCAACCAACTCCACCGTTCGATACAACCCTATCTCTACCAACCTGTGTCCGATTACTCAACGCGTTCTCTCATTACAGACCGTTACTCCTCCTGTAATCCCACCAGAAGATCCTTACACCACATTTTACCTTCGCCGTCCTCTCACCTCCACCATGGCGCCCGAAAAAGCCAAACCAGTTAAGAAAGCTGTCGAAGCAATCAAGCCCTCTCCCCTCGCCACCAGGCAACAGACCTCTCTTGCAACCAAAGAATCTAATTCCAATGAGCACCTCATGCAAGCTCTCAAAGAATTATTCTTACCAAAATTTGATCTAATCTCCTCTGAAATTCAAACAGTCCAGTCCAACGTTCAGAACCGCTTTCAGGATCTTGAAAACGCAGTTGACCAGATTAACGATTCCATGACACATTTGCAGGTAGATCTCACCCAGAAACAAACCAACCTGGAACAACAACAACTACAACAGGTTCTGGCACGTGTCGAGCAATTGGAACAGGAGAAATCCAACCCAATAAACACCTCAGCACCCTCTACATTTCAGGAGGCAATCACCACTGCGCACCAATCAAGTTCCAGTGCTAACTCCTCGAACGACGCATCCAGCTCCACCATTCAGGCACGAGATCACATTATCTCACCTCCAAGAAATCCTAAACCACAGGCACCCGTTGACCCCTTAGCAGGAGGATTGCGTTATTTCACACCCGTTTCCAAGAATCAAGGCTTCCAACATCTATTCATCCCAGCACGCGGTCGCCGAGGTCTGTCGAGTATACGACAGCTACTCTACGACAAAGTCTTCTTCAAGGAGGGATCCGCTGTAGATCTTCATTTCCCCAACTCCTCCACCATAGGCATCCTTGTCCACAACGATTATGCCGACATAGCTCTAAAAAAACTCCGTATCAAAGGCCTTGAGCCAATTACTGACTTTGATCCCTACCATTCAGACAATCTTGGCAATCCAGTCCTCCAGGCACTATCCATCGAAGAACGCACAGCCAAGATGAAAGAGATCGCGGATAAACTGTACCACACCACCCTCGCAGGGCTCGAACACAAACCCAAAGTTCAACTGGCAGTCGCTCGTGATTTTCTTCGTAAAAACAAGATCACCAAGCAAGATCTCCAAGACCTTATCCAACTCCAAAAATCCACCAACAGAGACATTACCCCCAACACCTCAACTCAGCCCCCTAAAGGTGATCTATTCCGGCTTCTCGAGTCAGAAGATGATATCATGGATGAGCCAGGACCTCACGCCGACAGTAATGACAACAACAGCACTAGTATGGATGCCCCCGCATTCTCAGTCCACCCTTCCTCTGCTGGTGGTGGTGAACCAGCCTCAGCTCTCTAAAATGTCGGCCCATCCGACATCGTACCGTCCGGCGGTACCCCCATATGCTATGAATATGAATATGAATATGAACATTAAGAATAAAATCACTAACGTACAAATCGGTAGTATCAATTGCAGAAGCCTCTCTAAGTCCTCTAAAGTCTCCAACTCGCAATCATTCAGTCGTTACCTTACAACACAGCACCTAGACATCCTATGCCTACAAGAAACCCAAGCACTCTCTGAAACCATACAACAAAGATTAGACATGCAGCTCAAAGCACAACAGTCCATTTGGTCCTCACACTGTGGCATCGTATCTCTCAATCCACAGATCCACATCACTAGCCTCTATGTCTCCTCGGATGATCGGGCCATCTTATGCAAAGTACCTCACCCCAACAATGTATTTCCGTCCTTCACCATTATGAACGTTTATGCTCCTGCTACCTTCCACCAACACTATGCCTTCTATGCTAATTTACTATGCTCGGATTACTTTCAAGCCCTACTAACAAATATGACTACTGACAATCCTTTAACCTCAGCACATCCAGACATCATCGTGGGCGATTTCAACTACAATTTCACCCAATTCCCATCACATACTATTCCGGATTACTCACCATCAGTCCTCGAATTTTTATCCTCTGCTTATGCTACACAAGATCCAACAGAAGCGCCTCTCGATCCAGACTCTCAATTCGTAATGCCGCAACTAGATCAACATCCCACACCACTCGTTCGCAGCCAATGGATTTGGCACGGAGTACTGCTACACCACTGCCGTGAAGTCTCTCACAAGCTCCAAACAGATCCCCCTATCCCCACATTCCGCCGCGAGTCCACCTCCACAACAATTGACTGTATGTTCATCTCGACCGACCTAGCTCCACTTGTCAGAAATTCGGATATTCAATTCATTTCTCGTACCTGGACAGATCACGCTCTGTTACGGATTGATCTCCAATTTACATCCAATACACATGGCACAGGTATCTGGAAAGCCAACCCAAATCTTGCTCAAAATGACTACTTCATCACCCAAATACACTCAGCACTCGATGAATTACATGCCAATTTAGCATCATATACAGAACCTCCTCCAGTTCAAATATCATGGGATGAAATTAAGCGACTCACAATCAGCCTCGCCAAGAAGATCAGCCGACACAAAGCTTGCTGGCGTACACAACATTTGAAGCAATTTCAAAGGAAAAGGAACAAACTCATTAAATCCTATCGAGGCCAAAAGGCCATAGCCACCCAGATCCTGAAGGTTGAACGTCTCATCAACAACTTGCAAGAGGAACTCGTCGAAGTTGCAGCTCTACGCTCTGGCCTGCGCTGGAGAGAACAGGGTGAAAAATCAGCGGGACTTATGAAGCGACTCACCACACAGCGTACCAATCGCAGATCCATTGACACACTATATCACCCGGACACCAATGAATTATGCAACCAACCAGACGATCTACAAGCAGCTGCCCAACGCTACTATGAAATCTTATATACACCCGCTCCGGTAGATCACTCAAATATTTCATACTTTACTAACCAAATCCCACCTTCCGACAGACTCTCCAATACCTCTCATGACTCTCTCTGCGCTCCCTTCACTCCCGAGGACCTCAGTGATGGAGCTTTCCGCTCTCCCAACAAAAGTAGTCCAGGTATGGATGGGCTCCCTTATGAAATCCTTAGTGTACTGTTCCAGCATCCAGCTACATTGAAAATGGCTCTTCAGGTGTATAATGAAGCACTTTCCATTGGCATCTTTCCACCTTCGTGGCAACAAACCTGTCTGATCCTTCTACCCAAGAAAGGGGATTTGTCTCTCTTGAAAAATTGGCGACCAATCTCTCTAATCAACACGGACGCTAAGATTTTTACCCGCTTAATTAACCATCGACTTACGACACACCTAGGATCCAAACTTAGCACTACTCAAATGGGGTTTATGCCACAACGATTCATTGGCGAACAAGGTTTGATCGTTCAATGTATGCAGGAAATCGCCACCAAGACCGGCTCAACTACAATCGCTCTCCTTCTCGATCAAGAGAAAGCTTACGACCGAGTTCACATAGATTATCTTCGCGCGTGCATGGAAGCCTTCAACATACCGCCCACACTTACTACTGCCATCACCTCACTATTCTCTTCAACCACTAGTACCGTGAATGTCAATGGCTTCCTGTCACCTTCCTTTCAACAAGGCCGAGGTCTACGTCAAGGCGACCCACTCAGTCCACTACTCTTTAACATTGCCTTCGACCCACTGCTTCGTGCTATAAACAATCACAGCAACATCACAGGTTTCCATTTACCCCTTGAAACTAATCAATCTATGTCTATGCCCTCCCCTCCTCCCATCAAAGTTTTAACATACGCGGACGACACCCTTGTGGTCCTCCGGAATCCCACAGAATTTGAACACCTCCAAGACATCATCAACCGATATATGGCCTCATCTAATGCATATCTCAACTACAGTAAACCCAAGCACTCTCGTTATCAGGTAAACCGCATCCACACTGGATTTCTTTCCTCCAAGATCAGGGTATCACCTCATGGCACGACCGCACCGCTACCGAACCACTCACCTATCTAGGCTCCGCCATATGCTCAAGTGCCAATCAACGCGCAACCTATGCCCTCTCCATCATCTCCAAGATTCGCGCCTATTGCCAGCTTCACTTCACCCGCGCACTAGCATACCGAGGTAGGGTCACCGTCATCAATGCGCTCTTATCTTCGAAACTTTGGCACGTTATGCGCCTCTTTACATTTTCATCCCCTGAACTCAAACAGCTCCAGCAACTCGCCGCCACCTTCATCAACCGCGGATCCAAAATCTCTCGCCTCGCTTTTGACAACCTCACCCAACTCATCCACCAAGGTGGCTTGAAACTCCTCGATCCAGCCACTCAAGCTAATGCCTTACAATGGCGTTGACTCTACTTCCTGATTCAGCCCCCACAAGCCTCACCTTCACTTATGCCGTCCATTCCCATCCTTAGATACACTCTCAACTTTGTTCTTTCCACTGCCGAATATCCTTCCTATCATTGGTCATTCCTATTTCCCCATTGTCGACCGGTCATTCCTCGCCTTTTTGGTCCCATAGTCAACTTACTACGAGCCGTAGATTCGATCCCCCACAACTACTATTTCAGCCACGCCACCATGTCCACATGCCTTCACCTACCACTGATGGAACTCCTCGTCCACAATCTCCCCCCAACCCACCCAATAGCTCACCTCTTTCAACCCTCTCACAACGTTCTCAAGAACCAACCAACAATCCGTCAGCTCAAAGGATCCGATATATTTATCTTCAATCCCAACCGACTCTGCCTAGAATACAATCATCTCCCCCAGCTCTGCCACACGGCCCATCAATCAACAAAACTATCTCTCTACTTTGCTCTAACCAACTACTTCTCAACAACTTTGTCCTTTACAACTTTCTCCCCAATGTACCGCGACCTCACAACGCCTTGGAGGTTCACAACCTTCCAAATTCCAACATTCCTTCATTTTCAGCTCTCCACTCCTTTGTCACCACTCTTCTTATACCTCCAGAACCCAACAATATTCGTCCAACTACTAAAGCTACTTCTATCAAATACTTCAAATGCCTCCTAATCTCTTCCTCTCCCCCTACCCCGAGTTCTATCCTTTCTTCTACTCAATGGCGTCAGTTTTGGAAGCTCGAAATAGCTCTGAATGCACGTAATACTTGGTACCGAATCCTCCTCAACAAAATAGCCACCAAAGAACTCCTACGCCTTCGTATGTCTGATAAATTCGCTTCTCATTGCACGATCTGCCCTTCTAGAACTACCAACATAGAAACGACAACGCACTTTCTCTTTTCCTGTCCCATCAAATACACTGTCTGGTCCCAAGCACTCTCCACATACATAGACCCAGATCTGCAATCTCCCACTTATGAGCAATTTCAAGAACTTCTCTACCTTCGCTCCCCCTTATAGTCTCAACATCTTCACCCTACCCCACTCTCATCACGTACCAAGTATTTTCCTGCATTCTTCAAACAATTTGGAGCTGTCACTACAGATTCATCTTCGACTCCTTTCATTTTGAACCCCCTCCAAGTCATGCTCTGCATAGACAGGGCACTATATACTTTAGTTTCCCAAGACAACGTTCACTCACTTCTATAGCAAAGCACCTTATATCCAGTCTTACTATTCTCTTCCCCAATCCGGGTACGCTAATAAGACTTTAAACAAAGAATTTTATTAATAAAACAATAATCTTCTTTAAAAAAAAAAGCTTCTTTGGAGTACTTTTCAAGGCGCATCTAATGGTGTTAATAAAAAGAGGTTTTTGGCCAAAATGTCGAGATTTTCTATACCAAGATTTCACAAACAAAGCTTTAGGGGTTGCTTTGGAACAAGAGATTCATTTTGAATTAATATATACCATAGTAAAAGCCTTCGTTTTCAAAATCAAAAACGCGATCGTCTGATTTTCGATGAAAACCATGAGGGGCACCTCATGGATTTTTGGTCGATTTTCGACGATCCCAAAAAGTTGAGCAAAGGTATCAAAAAGATAGTGCCAGATGAAAGCAAGTGTTTGGTGCTATTCTAACTGCTTAAAACAGCTTGTAACACGAGAAAACACGTCTTTAATGCTTCCAAATTTAGCTCTGATTTGCATATTTTTGAGTAGTAGAAGGTAATCCAGGTATACTTTAGACCTGTATCTGAATTGCACCCATTGATATAGACGCGTAGCATTGTTGAAGAGTCAGATCGAGAATTACAGGCTGATTACTGGTGATTTTTATCAGGTGATGCCCAGTACGCTTATATAGTATACACATGTAGTGTTACAGTAATGTATGATAGGAGGGAGTGGTGGCGAATGAGATGGTATGATATTTACAAAGACAAAAACGTGTCAATGCCGTAATGTGAGATGTGATTGTCCTTCATGCTAATATATAGGATTGTTCGGTTTTGATGTTCTTGCAGCAGATGTTCAACCTCAAGGTATGTTTGCTCTGTACATTGAAAATTACAATGATGAAAGAAATGTGTCTCGGATCAAAGGCCACAGAACGACGCCGGCGCTGAGCGTAGCGAAACCAGTCGACTAGTATGTATTTACTTGTTTGCCACTTGCCTGTCTTGGATGACGAGTAGAACTATCTCAACTAAAACCAAATAGAAAGAAGCCGGCATCCCATGAGATGAAAATACTGATACCATCTTTGCTGTAGTTTTTAAATGCCTTGCTTGGTTTTGCAAAAGGCTCTTTGATATTTATCATTCACCAGCACTGTGTCATGATTTGGTAAGATTGTGCATGTGAAGACTACTTAAAAGCAAGGGGATTAAAAACAATAGGATATAATTGTATTTATTAGTGTAGTGAAAGGTGCGTTTGATGAACAGGGTGCTGACAATGCTAATTTGGGGTGTTTGAGTGAATCATATACATATAGTGATGTCTTTATAAAATATACATTATGTTAGATACTAGACACAAGTAACTGTAAATTAGTAACAATAGAGGAAAAACAAAGAGTTGAAGGTGAAAAGTAAGAGAGAGAATGTGGGAATTAGAAGGGATCGCTGTTGATGGCTAATTCTTCGTAGCCAGGTATATAATTTACGTCAAGTTTCACCTTGTGAGAGATTCGCAGGCTATCGGTCAACAAGGTGGGCTTCAAGTCTGGCGAGTTTCTGAGGGCACGGTTGTAAGCTCTTTGGTTTGCAATGTGTGAGTGTTTCAACTCATCAATAGCAGTGAGGGTTTGTCGCAACATAGATCGTAAATTCCACAATTCAATGCAAATGGATTCCACGGGCAGCTCGCAAGAGGCACAGTTGTCGGGTATAATCACACTATTTATCAAGTTCAGAACATATAGACCAGGCGAAGGCATTTCAAAGCTCCAGAATCGTAGTTTGTTTTTTTTGGCGTGTACAAAGAAGATGCGAAGTGAGGAAAACGTTTCAAATGAAGCGAAGTTGTACAAGCGCGCGATTTCATTCAACATTGCTACTAATCCATATCCTGCCTTTACGTGATCTTTGATAGATCTGCTTTCATCATTGAGTTTGAAAGGACCAGAAACCTCTAGGAGGACCAACTCGACACGAACACCGTCTATAGCAGTAGAGATACACCCGTCCGCATTGTAGTGGTGATTACCGCCAATTTTTCTTCTAGCCAGTTCCTTATCTACAGCTCCTAAATAATATTCTCCACAATGAAAATTCAAATGGGTAACTGTGTTGACAATAGTATCCAATAATGGCCAAATAGCATAGTGGGAGTAATTGCCTTCGTGCTCACAAACGCAATTGTTGCTGAAAATTGACTGGAGCAGAATCTTGATAACAGTGGCGACCATTAACACTTGAGGTTTCTGTTTGTCGTCGTAGCTGATCTGGTCTAATAATCTTGCCATGAGCGATTGGTTTGCTGTTTGATCGAAAATATGGTCAAATATGTCGGCATGATTTGAGATGGGATTGACAAGAGAAGGTGAACCGTAAATGAGCAAGTTGTACAGCTCAGGAGGGTAATGGTCTCTGCATTGCAATTGATTTCCACACTGTATGATGCCAAGGCGTTCCAGACTGTAAGTGTTCACAGAGTCATTTTCCAAGTGAGATCTCCAACAGGCCCATATATCGTCTTGACAATTGATAGAGATAGAGGGCTCATTGTCAGCAACAGGTTGATTTGATTCATGGATAGGGTGGTCAGATGGTGTGGCATTGCTATCCTGATCAGCTTCTGTCTCAATGCTATCATTGTCAGACTGTGCCTCGTTACTATCGTCGTCAGCAGCACGTATCTCGCTACTATCAAATTGATTAGTAAATAATATAGCATGTTGTCATTGCGTTTTCTCATTTACAGATATCTCTTTGACGGCGGCGCATTGAGTTCATGATCGGTTGACTCTCTCTTTTTGTAGTTATTACAGCTGTAGTTGGTTACGTTGCCAAAAGAAAAACCATGATTTGTTGATGCCTGCATGTTTACATTGATATTTGGATTCGAAGTACTGGGTTGCATTGTTCGGGCTGATGTTTCTTTTTTGCAAAAAGACTTCCAACTTGTGAGCCATGACTTAATTACACTATCGTCTGCTTTCAGTAGGAGTTGGTGGAATTCTGTCAACTGTTGCTCATTAGTCAAGTTTGGAGCTGCCAGTTTGAAAGCATCAAAAGCATCACGTAGATTCCAAGCGCTTTTCCTTGTCTTTTTGAAGTAGTCGAAGTTTTCAGGCATCTGCTTATGGAGAAAAGACAAAGAATTGTGGCGGGTTGCACTTTGAGCCATCACAATCAAACGAGTTTGCGGAAAGGCCCATAATACGCGTCACAACAATCTGTAGCCGTAATCTTGCCAGGTTCAAAATCCGAGGCTCTTCATCTGAAATCATCTATTTTACCATACATTATACTATCATCTTGAACTAGACGTTAAAAACGTGTCTTAAACATGTACAGCCTACATGGAATCATAAAACCAGAGTCTAGTTAAGTTTACTTAAGCTGAACTTTTCTATAAAATTATGAAATATAACGGAATTCTTAGGGCATTTGGATCTCTTTTCTTGACAACTAGTTTGAAGAGACTCTTGGTTCTTACCAAACCATGGCGCTCTCTTTCCAACGGAGTCTTCAAGAGGGTTTCAAGTTTATCGACTGTGTTGGTTGCTTGTATCTGTCGAATGCGGCAGCCTCTGGCGTCTTGTTGAATAGTGCACTACAAGAGTAATCTATAGCTGCATCCAGGATTGTCTGATTGTTCAATACTTCTGCAAGGAAGAGTATTGTAGACCGTCTAGGGAAATGTATCATTTAGTTTCTTTCAAACTTGTTGTCGAGAAAATGATGTTGTTTGGATTTTCATGATTAGGTATAGTATTTATAATCATCATCAAAACAAAGTAGCTAAAAAGCATATTATAATAATATAGCTGGAATCCGAGATCATGGATCATTCGTTTGCTGAAATGAAGGAGGGAAAGTACAAGGCTCGACATTAGAAATAGCATTGTAGCCATTGTGTAGAAGAAACTCTTGGTTCTTACCAAACCATGGCGCTCTCTTTCCAACGGAGTCTTCGAGAGGGTTTCAAGTTTATCGACTGTGTTGGTTGCTTGTATCTGTCGAATGCGGCAGCCTCTGGCGTCTTGTTGAATAGTGCACTACAGGGGTAATCTGTAGCTGCATCCAGGATTGTCTGATTGTTCAATACTTCTGCAAGGAAGAGTATTGTAGACCGTCTAGGGAAATGTATCGTACTTGCTCTCTTTCCAACGGAGTCTTCGAGAGGGTTTCAAGTTTATCGACTGTGTTGGTTGCTTGTATCTGTCGAATGCGGCAGCCTCTGGCGTCTTGTTGAATAGTGCACTACAAGAGTAATCTATAGCTGCATCCAAGATTGTCTGATTGTTCAATACTTCTGCAAGGAAGAGTGTTGTAGACCGTCTAGGGAAATGTATCATTTAGTTTCTCTCAGCATTGCTGTTGCTATCTCTGAAATGATCGACTGTTGCTTGGATTTTCTATCCGTTGTTCTGATTGTGTTTTCTCTTAGGTTATATTTTCGGCCTGGATATAGTGATATAGCAAAATCTTCCACTTTAAGCACTGGTTCGCAAGAAACTACATTCTTTCCTGGTGTATGGTTAGACTCTATCGAAAGATTCGATTGCAAATGTCAATTCATCTTGGCTGGACATGATAATTCTAACGCAAGTTTCAAGAAATCAATTATATCAATTCTTCGTATAGTCGTAAAAGACGATACTGTTTGCGATGCGTATCCTTGAAAGTCAATGTTGTAACACTCCTAAATGATACTTGGTGGTGCGAATATAGAATAGGAATTGGTTTAGATTAGCCCAAGTTTTTTGCGTTTAATCATTTTCACCCAAACCTATAAAACCGTTAAATTCAATTTACCTATTTTGGAAAACTTGGCTATACAGGCCATGATGATCATGATATTCTCTCTTATGCTTCTTAGAGTACACATGGACCTATTACTAACTCCATCTTTCGATTTAAAATCGAAGAAAAATATATAAAATCCTAACAACATTTCCGATTAAAAATCGGAAGAAGATTTTTATACGTTTTTCTCTTTCATTATTCACTTAAATTTGAAATACTTTCAGAGTATAATACTTGTAATTAGTATATACAATACTACATAAATATGAATGTACATTTACTATTGCTTTTTTGTATTAATCTGTAGTTAAGTAATTGACAGAAAACACAGCCAAAAAATTGCCTTTTTTGGTAACTATTTGCCATTTGAGCCGCTGCAATGGATCAGTCCTTAGTTTGAGCCTCTCCAATGGATCAATCACTAGCGTGAGCCTCTGTATTGGATTAATC
This sequence comes from Mucor velutinosus, assembly GCF_035048745.1. Lineage (NCBI taxonomy): Eukaryota > Fungi > Mucoromycota > Mucoromycetes > Mucorales > Mucoraceae > Mucor > Mucor velutinosus. The sequence goes on from NW_027041922.1 coordinate 115,614, forward strand.
TCCAGTTTGAGCCTTTGTAATAAATTAATCTTTAGTTTGAGCCTTTGTAATGAATCGTTATCTAGTTTAAGCCTCTGTAATGGATCAATCTTTAGCTTGTGCTTCTGTATTGGACTAATCTTTAGTTTGAGCCTTTGTAATGAATCAATCTCTAGTTTGAGACCTTGAAACAAAGACGCGGTGAAATAAGTCTTATGTATCGCTCTAATCCAGCCTATGATATGAATTTACGATGCCATTCAGGGAAATTATGTAGATCATGTAGTAAAGTTGGGCAATGTGTGTACATTGTCAACTGCGCTTGGATTTTCCTTTTATTGATGTCTACGTACAATGGCTATTGGGCCATTTTTCATGCCTTCATACACAAGCTTCATATACCAGAAACTTAAATTATCCAAATTTGCCATCCCAGTTAGTTCATGGAAAGGAGACGTTTCCACCTCAGTATCTGGATGTTTATACTCTGGCCAATTGACTAGATGAAGTTCATCATGCTTATTTTTTAGCAGGTCAGTCCAAGGAACTTGTGAGTATCTCAGGGCCGCTAAATGTATGAAAAATAATCAACAATTACAATTTTCGTCATTTTTTCTGGGTTTTCAACTCCCATAAGGCCTTAAAAGGACTAATATACTGTTTGCAGCTGCATAGCTATTGTTGGAAAGGTTTGGAAGCAGAACATTTACATGACTCGAACTGAAGGAAGCTTGCTTATGTTAAGATATTGTTATAAGACCTACTCAAAAATTAAACTTCGTATAACAACGCTTACAACATCATAATATTCTAGGAACTGGTTGTCAGATCAAGGTAACTGTTATTTTATGCATACAACCAAGTTACTGGATCATTGAAATGCTTCCAAACATTACTATCACTTCAGTATCAATGATAGTATACGCTGTGATTTCCAGGATCAGAAATACAATTATTTTAGACTACATTATAACGAAAAGGCGTTTTTTTTTTGTCGATATTAATGCTTCACATGGTCGTATCTAAAGAAAAGCAATTTCAATTGTTTTGTAAGATAAGTGGAACCAATACTTCCTTCAATGGCGAGCCACAGAAAGGTAAACCATGTATGTAAACGATTGCAAGTGAGAATGGGAATGAAGAGTGCTAATAGTGTTCCTTATACTAGACTGTTGCCTCTTCTGATGAATTGATTTGACGTCTGTACCTATGGAATTATGATTTCTTATCTGGTTATGGAACACGTATCATATATAACTCACCAAGACGTAATAGTATTATTTCCACAGATGAAGATCATGTCATTTAGAAATAGAATTGTCAACTGTTTTGCGAGAGTAATTCATATATATGTTACGTCTGTCATTAGATCTATAGTCATTATGATGATAAAACTTTATTTTTAGTAGTAGAAGATTGAAGGTTGAATAATGATATAGAGCCACTAAATAGACTGCTCGAGCATAACTGAGGCTAGTGTAGACGCTATGCTGTCAGCCATACTTGTTTGACTATCACCATAACCACGATTATCATCGCCACCATCGCTCTCTTCATCATCATCATCGACTTCATCGTCTCTACCATTATCACTGCTAACAATGCCTTCTTCATCTGCGCTGTCATCAGCAAGTGGTCTTGGCGAGAACAGGTTGACATCACTTCTGTCAGCAAAGCAAACGACTACCAAATCATCATCTCCTGCCTCGGGGTTGTACCTTGGTGGATTCTTTTTCAAGATTTCCATCAAGTGGCGTTTGTTTTTTTTATACAGCCATACCCACTTGAGATAATCTATCTTGATCAAGTGGTTCTGGCGAGCAGCTTCATAGATGCCATCAATACGAGCGAGTAAGTTCTGCTCGTATCTCTGTGCCTCTTCCTACGACATTACCAGAAATTATTAACTGCAGAATGGATTTGGTATTTGACACTTACAACAAGAATTGATGTTTCCTCGACACACTTTCTAAGGGTATGCCAGTCTTTCATTCCTTGAGACAGCCTCAAGAAATCAGCATCTTCATTGTTTCTGAGCCTTTGCAGCTCAATTGCGACACTGGGCACTTTTTTTACTGGGATCCCCTAATATGTCAGAGAGAGATTGAGAAATCCTACTCTTGATTAGAAAATTTGGTAATCAACAGAGCTTACCTCCAAAGTTTCTATCGACAAAATTGTTAATGCTATCTACTACTAGTCCAGCCTTCTTTGTAGAGGAGGCAATGGATACTAGCAGCCTAGCAGCTTTATCAGTTCCTAAGAAAATTGATTAAAACCAATTTAAACGGCTTGGTGTATCTTGCTTTTTCTTTACCAGTCGAATTGGGCCTACGAAGCTCATTATCGTTCATGAAAATGGAAAAGATTAGTTGTCTTAAGACTTTAACTAATATGTTGTGGCATTCATCTTTGATTGCATCAAAGTATTGCTGCATTGTAATGTGACCAAAGGTTGTCGGCCTTCCTCCATGGACAATTAACTGAGGAAATAGTCGCTCGAGTTCATTGAGTTTTGCTTCCAGTTGACGCTTCAAGCCAGTTATATAGCCACTTGTAATACTAAATGAAAATCAAATGATTAATTTGTTGGCTCAAAAATATCATGCAATATCTTACGGCGAATCTCTTGAGTTGAGGAAAATGAGTTGACCAGCTGTCACTGCATACTCATGCTTAATATCGTTCATAAGCAAGATGTTTCCTTCAGCCCTTTCATGTAGCCTTTGAAGGTTCCTCACGTTGGAAAAGGGCACAGCGAGCGCAGTTCTGTGGCTATTCCACTGTACTTTGAAACTGCTGTAGGCACTCTTGGTCATGTTGAGTTGTCTGATAGTGTCCATTGCTTTGTCGTAGTTTTTCACGAACAAATTTGCTATGAGTAACGTAAATTACTTGGTGCTACTGTTTAAATAAACATATTAGTCAACTTACGCAATTCTATCATCTTCTCATCGCAATATGCCTCAGCCAATTCAATAATCATGGCCCTACGGCTAGCTTTGGTCATCGACCTGATTTGCGCGACGAAATGGTTGGCAAACGACCAAAATCTCTCTAGAAAAACCATTAATCATCAATAATGCCTTTGGATCATACCTGACATACCTGCTCCTTCTCCATCTAGAGCAATGAATAAGAAGCTTTTAGAGCATGAAAATGTCAATCATCAAGACTAAAGGTCTTACCTGTTAACCCTAGTGCATGATCCACATACCTGGGGTTGTTTTTGGCTTGGCAAGCAGCACTAAGTGCGTACGCATGAAAAATACTCATCGCATACCACACATCACGCTCGCTTTGAAGCTCTGGGAAAGCTTTCTTTTGACCAATAATTGCAATCAGTATATTGAGTTTACATATGATCCAGGCCACAGGAACTTACGTTGAAAGTTTCTCTACATGCGCATGCTACATCATACATAATCAGAAGCTTCTGATCTTCTTCCAAGTTTTTAATGACATGTTCTACACCAGCCAAAGCATACTTTCTCCTACAAAAAGATTAATTACAATTAGATCCACAGCCGACTAATCTCTTACCCTTCTCCCTCAAAAATATCAAATAGTCTTTCAACAATTCCATGACGAGCACAATTTATACTGAAGACACCTAGGAGACAATCACATTTGGGTTAGATAATGTCCAATGAAGGATGAATTCATAATTTACCATTTTCATCAAAGCGGTTGCTGGTAGTTCTGCGGTTATTACTGAGAGCTTGAAACTCGCTATCTAAATTTTCCAGAAGGCACTATTAAGATGATATAAATGTGAGCATTGGAATTGTCTAGTATAAACAAAACATTTACATCCTCGGTCGCAGCAGCCTCTGCTCGATCATATTTGTCGACATCTGCTTTGTCACCAAACTTTGCTTTCTCAGCCTCAGAAGTAAGAAAGATGTTTGGATTGCCATTATCAACAATATCAATCTGTCTAGATCTATATCTGTTTTGTTGAAAATTTCCATCCATTGTGATTCCCTTTCTTGGTGCCCCCCTGGTTGTATTCTGATTAATTGTTGTACTCTTCAAAGGACAGTTTCTTACCTTGCATGCCAAGCAGCTGCAATCTCTTTCCACATCATGTTGACGATATACGCTGTCAATGGAGTGTTTTTTTAACTCTCTGATAAACTACAGCCAGTTCGTGAAACGAAGATGGAAGAGGTTTGAACTGGTGTTGTCAAGAAGCCGATTAGAGGGACATGATTTTAACTGATAAGTGAAATACATACTTTGGGATCATAGCTTGAGAGTCTCAGGTTGCTAGCATTGTTTGCTTTAACAAAGCCATAAACCGATGAGTACGCATTTAAGCGATTGTCAATCATAGACTCAAAGAGGGAGAAATGCACTGCAGACTTGGGAAACACAGTTGCTGTTGGCATCATTTGAGACATCAAAAGCGACTCGAGCAATGTTTGGTGCGAGCAATACTCCACTTGGAAAATACATCGCTCTATTCCATAATGTTAATCCTCACATTTGGAAGTTTTTCCTTTGGTTTTTGTATTTACTAAACATCATGAACCCATTGATAGACCATGAAGTGATTCGGGAGGTACAATCGCAGCTTTGGGGCTTCGTTCCAATAATTATCGGCGCGTCGAGGCATGGATCGGCATGGCCATGCAATTCGTGGCTTTCTATATAGCTCTTCAAAAGCACTTCACTGAGATCTTGCCACTTGAGATATCTGTCTGAGAGGGAAGTATTGACTTCCTCATCAACATCTCCAGTTAGTTCATCTAAGTTAATGACATTTGATCCGCCATTTGGTCTATTGTTGGCAGAGGACGAACTAGGTTCTTGCTGATTTCTTTCAGCAGAGGATAAGGGGCGAGGATGTCTTGCAGGAACAGCTCGACGAGCTTCATTCACGTTGACCCCTGAAGCATTCATGTTTGCCAAATAGTTTTTTACTAATTGTTTTTGTTTTCTTCTTTTTTGCTGTTGAAATTCCATAGTGTACGTTCTGGGTTCCTTCTTCAGAGATCCAGCGGATCCACTTTCGTCTTTCTTTCTTTGTTTAGTTATTCTATTTCTAGACATGTTCAAAAATCAAATATATATATATATATATATATATATATATATATATATATATGTATTTTAAAAGTGAAAATTTCGGAAATGCAGGTACAATGACAGTTGCTGTTTGTGTGCAAGAACCTTGTAGTCACACTACTTCAGTTCCTTTGTATCACTTAGTAGCTGCCAATTATAAATCGAGAATAAGCACAATAAATATAATATGAAAATTTGTGACGAAAACGTGATATATATGAACCCCATTAGCTCTAGGAGTTTGCCCACTATATATGCGTCTATACAGCACAGCTTTTTGATATCTCATTCATATATTTTTCAGTGCTATACCATCAGTAATGTACAGGACAGATACAATCTCAAAGCTGAGGCGCTGATTGGAGAAAGGTACGATTGATAATCAAAGCATCATCGATTTTTAATCGATTTTTAATCGGAAGTGATAGTTAGTAAGGGGTGTCAAGATTGGACAAATTTGATCTTCTTTCGATTTAATTAAGCTGTTTTGTGATATTCGACTATATAAATTGTGATGATCACGCAACGTTTCCTAGTACATCTTTGGAGTACTTTTCAACGCGCTTCCAATGATGCTAGTTGCAATGGATGTTTCGAATAAAACGATTGAGCAATTTGGTAAAATACGGAATGAAGTTTTTGGCCAAAATGTCGAGATTTTACATACAAGGGCCTCAAAAACAAAGCTTCAGGGGTTGCTTTAGATCGAGAGAAACATTTTGAATTAATATATACAAGAGCTCTTTCGCGTAACCATCACTACCCCTAAGGTGAAAATTACGCCACTGCTTAAATCACATCTACAACCTTATAACCACCAGCGTTCCACTACCCATCCTCATGGCTACCACCACTGACCTCTCTTGGGTCACGGTCCTCTCTCGAGGCCTCTCCAAGAAGGTCATCAATGCTCCACAACAGCGAGCTAAAGATGACCATTTTAAACTAATTCCTGAAGTTATGTTCGAACACGAAGATCTGAAGGCCGAGGTGCTCACTCGTAAAGCTACTGCCATCCTGCAGCAAGCTTTGACACCGGGATCGGTTTTGTTTGCCTTTCCAAACAAACTTTTTGTGCATCGTACAACAGCGTATCGCCTCATTCAGGAACAGATAGCTGCTAATGTCCAGTTTCGCCCCCTTAGTCTGTATCACCAGAAGTCAACTGGAGATCTCTTGGTGGAAGCTAAATTTGACTCCCCTGAGGATGCCAAACGAGCCATCAACAACGGCATCACTCATGGCGATGTGGTATACAAAGCTACTGCTGTCAAGGACAACAGCGAGGGCAAACTCACCCATGTGCAGATGACTATTGTCCGCATGCCAAACATGACCACTTTTCTGGAGGACTTGCAACGCTCGCTGAAATACTATGGTAAGCTATACCAAATCAAGAAGTACACTGTTGATGGCTTCTTTGAGGGTCATGTCAGCTTCCTGATCGACACTTCGGTCAAGTACACTGACGCGGAAGGTCACTCCTACGACGTACAGCCTTTGAGTCGCATGCTTTACCTTTCCGCCTGGGATGTCTATGTGCCAGCGACATACAGAGGAGCACCACCAGTTTGCCATTTCTGCCGTCAGAGTGGACACATTTGCGCTGCTTGTCCTATCCTAGCTAAACGCAAATGTTTCAAATGTCACAAGTTGGGACACACTGTTAAGTTCTGTCGAGAGGAAGAGAAGCCTTTTGACGAAGCAATCGCTGAATATGAGTCGAGCCAAAGGGATCACACTGATTCCTACTCAGTCACTCCAATTGATAAAGTTAACGAAAAAGAGAAGGGCCACAGAGCATCCCCTGCGATCAATGGTATTCTCGCGCAGCAACTGCCATCTCAGCCCACCACCACAGACAAGCTAGCCGGCAAAACGACCGAGCTCACAAGTAGCCAGATCAGTACCTTGTTTTCCGCAGATGACAGCCAAACCTGGGACCAGTCTCCGGATGTGATGGAGGTAGATCCCCAGACCCTCCAGCGTTCTCCCAACGGTAGCGATGCTTCTAAGCATGCTCCGTTAGCTTCGTCCTTCCATATGCATTTGGATCCCAAGTTATCTGCTGACAATGTCTCCTCTCCCAATGATTTCCAGACTGATGTGCCCTCTCTCCGCCGTCATTCTATGAGCTCGACGTCTATGTCGCAGCCTCAAGTGTATCATGTCGCCCATAGGGCATAATGATACAACAATCATTGCGCATAGGTACCCTTAATGCCCGGAGCATCTTTAAGGGTTCCTCAAAATCTATACAGAAGGAATTCACTTCCTTTCTGCGCTCCAAAACCCTCCAGCTAGATATTCTCTGTCTGCAGGAGGTCTCTCATTACCGTCAGCAGGCCCACCTCACTGATGATAATGTGCGTGCTTTCTCTTTTATGTTTCCTCGGTCTTCCTTTGTCGTCTCGAAGCATTGTGCAATAGTGTGTCTGAAGCAAGGCTTGGAGCTCGCGGATGCCACCATCTCTCGTGACGAACGCTGCATCACCGCCACTATTAAGGACGCTAATCACACCATATGCCAGATAGCTAATGTGTACATGCCCGTGCACAGAGCCCATCGCTATGCTTTCCTGGAGGAGCTGATGTCCATGCCCTTCTGGTCTGATATGCTTGACTCCCAGTGGATCTTGCTTGGGGATTTCAATATCCATTTACATGATGCGGTCGAAGCTCGTCTCCCTAGAGTCCAACCTTTTGTTGAATTGCTGAACACTCATTTTTTCAACTGTTTTCCAAAAGGCACAATGACTCTCCCTAAAGCTGGCACCACCATTGACTATGTCTTTGCTCCTCCTCCTATGGCGACTCGTATCATCAACACTCAGACTCACCACATTCCACCTGAGTGGACCGATCACAGCCTCCTCACAATCGATCTGGTCACCTCTGGCGTCCAGTTGGGTCCTGGCAGCTGGCGTTTGAATCCGTACTTGCTTGAGAACCGTGAATTCCAAGCCCTTTTGGATAAAACCGTGGATATGTTTTTGGCGTCTGACTATTATACGACAGATGTGGCTGATATGGGTGTCTCTGCTCAGGAGAAGTGGGAATCTCTCAAGTCGATCATCAAGTACTGTGCCAAACAGTTCACCAAAGGCCAGAAGGCTCGCTTCAAAGCTCGAGTCTCCCACCTCCAACGTGAACGGGAACAGCTACTTGGGACCCCGGAGGAGTCGGCAAGGATCAAAAGACTGGAGCAACTGATTGAGCAACGGATTCAAGATGACACTCGTCAAGCTATGCTGCGTTCGGCTACTCGTTGGCTGGAAATGGGAGAGCAAAACAACAAATACTTTTTCAATGTGATCAAGGATCGTGAGGCGCAACAAACCATCCAGTCCTTGAAAAAGGCTGGCACTGGAGAGAAGCTGACAGACATGGGCGACATTCTCCAAGAAGCTCGTACTTTCTATCAAGATCTCTACACACCTGAAGACATTGATTTGGCTGCCGTCAACTCTCTCTTTGACAATATCCCTGCTGATGCGAAGCTACAAGAAGCTGAGGCAGACCGGCTGATTGAACCACCCTCCACAGACTCTGTCTTGCTGTTACTGGACCATGCACCCAAGAACAAGTCTCCTGGTTTGGATGGCCTTCCGTTTGAGGTGTATCGCTATTTGGCGGCGAAGTTCCCTGCTGTTCTGCTTCTCTTGCAGCAAGTGCTGACTGATGCGCTGCGTGGTGTCTTCCCTGACTCTTGGAAAGAAACGAGGATGGTACTGCTGTTCAAGAAGGGCGATCCAGAGCTCCTCAAGAACTGGCGACCTCTCTCGATGATCAATAGCGATGCTAAGCTGTTCACCAAGATGTTAGCCAACCGGTTCAAACGTGTCCTCTCCCGATTGATTACGCCGTACCAAACAGGCTTTATGCCTCACCGGCTCATCTCGGACAATGCGTGGTTGAACCAGACGCTGATGACCAACCTCCGTGATGCAGCTCCTCAGGATCCCAATGTCGCCGTACTCTTGGATCAAGAGAAAGCCTATGATCGGGTCAATCCGACATATCTGGCGATGGTTCTTCGTCAGTTTGGCTTCCCGGCATCGTTGGTATCCAGTGTGTCAAGTCTGTTCTTTGGTACTCGTATCTCCTTGTCAATCAATGGGTGGTTGGGCGCCCCCATCGATCAACAACGTGGTTTACGACAGGGTGATCCGTTGTCCCCTTTGCTGTTCAACCTGGCTTTCGAGCCGTTCCTTAGAACCATCTTGGCCTGCCCTTCTCTTCAAGGCGTCTCAATGTCTACCGCTGTCCGTGCTCCTCTCGCAGGGCGTATCTCTCGTGCCTCCTCTCTCGTGCCGGTCCAAGGCGACCATGATCTCCTACGCGCTCCGGCGACCCCTCCACGGGTGAAGCTGTTGAGCTATGCCGATGATCTGGAAGTCTTCCTGACTTCTACGGCGGAATGGCCTGTGCTGCTGTCTCTTTTGTCGCTCTATGGCAAAGCGTCCAACGCCAAGGTCAATTTGGAGAAAACCGTGCTGTTGTCGCTGTCAGGCGAGGCTCATGCTGATTGGAAGCGAGTGACGGAAACGTCTAACATTGAGTGGTACGACAGCTCGTCAGTTGGCTCTGTGAGGTATCTAGGTTACCCTCTGTATCATACAGAGGAACAGTTGCAGCATTTCCTGAATTCCATTACCGTGAAGATTCAACGTCATTGCAATCTGCTCACCAAGCGGCAGCTATCCATTCGTGGAAAGGGTTTAGTGGCGAATTCCCTTCTGCTGTCTCGCTTGTGGCATCTCCTGCGTGTGGTTGTGGTTCCTGACAAGTGGCTGGAGGAGATACAGCGCGTGGTACGCCAGTACATCGTCTCGTTTTGGCCTACTGTGGCTTGGGATTCTCTCTGCCTTCCTAGGAAGCATGGAGGTATTGGTCTGGTTGACATCAAGAAGCAACATCTCGCCTTGCATCTCATATATGTCAAGCGTCTGCTTCGTCCCAGATCCCCAGCGGATTTCCTCACTCCCTGGCTGATGTATACATTCCATGTATACTCAGGTCATGCTACGGTGCTGCCTTTGCTGCTATACCCACGTACCTGCTGGCCGCGTGTGCGGAAATGCCCTCACTTGGAGCATCTGGCTCGTCTACTCACTCGTTTGCCTCCCTTGACTCTCACTCCTGAGTGGCCGTCTTGCTGGCTCCTAGATCTGCCCTGGTTACAAGTATGCTCCCTGTCTCCCACAGCGACTTTGCCTTTGACTAGGAACAGTGACAAACTGCCACCTCATGCCTTGATTGCCAGCCTCTTGAGCGTGCTCCCCAACTCCCACATCTTGGTTTGCGTGCGTCCCCGTGATACTGCTGCATTGCAACATCTGTTCAATGCCTTGTGCCCCATCGAGGGTCCTCCTGTTTGGGCTGTCCCTGCTCCTCTCAGGTCCGTCATGGCCTTCACCGCTCCAGAGCGAACCGCACTGCTGGAGAGTTCCACTACCCCCTCTCCACCCACGGCTAGCTTTTCGCATTGGTTCATCACCACTGGCCCTCGCTCAAAAGCTACAGTGGACAAGATCACTCTCGGGGCGTTACGCCGTTCCTGGCATCCGTCATTTGACATGTTGCGTCGCCCAGCCCATCCTCCTGGCTATCGCCCACCACATCTCCTGCTTCCTCCTCACCTCTGGCGTGATTTCTGGTCTCTCTGTCTCCCGCCCAAGGCATTTACACCGTGGTGGCGTTTGCTGCATGGACATCTCTCGGTGCAGGTTCGCCTGCACTCCATGAACCGTGTGAAGTATCCTTCCCCACTGTGTAAGATGTGTCATGAAGCAACTGAAGATGAATACCATATGGTCATTGGCTGCAGTATGAAGTCCCTCTTCTGGTATGAGTTTGTCTCTCACCTTGGTCTTGCTGATCTGTTCCCTACGGACGAGGCCATCTGGATTGGGTTGACCACCCTTCACGGCCAGGACAACAATCCTCTGGACATTTCCATCTTGGAACTTCTCGGCGCTGCCTTCTCATCTATCTGGCAACATCATTGGGGCTGCACAATTGATGGTAAATCTTGGATCACTCGGGCTGTTTTCTCCTCTTTTCTGGAAGATCATTCCAAGTTAATTTCTTCTTTCTTAGACATGTAAGACCCTTATGGCACCTTACTGTCTATAATATAAATAAAAAACACATTTAAATACAAAAAAAAATTTTGAATTAATATATTTGATCATGCACCACGCATAATCTTTATTGATGACAACTCATTTTGAATTAATATATACTACCATAGTAAAAGTCTTTATTTTCAAGGTGAAAAATGCAATCGTTTAATTTTTGTAAAAAACCATGAGGTACCCCTCATGCTTTTTGGTCGATTTTTGCCCGTTTTTTTTTTTGGTCCCAAAAAGTTGAGCAAAGGTGCCAGGAAGTTATTAGTACTCAAGTACAATTGTTTGGCGTTATTCCGGTGGCTCAGAAAGGTGTATATATTAAGATATGAAGGCTTGAAAGCCAAAAAATTTGGTTATGCTTTGCTTTTATTGATCTACTATTACTCGTTTTTACTTGTAATTAACGGGTTTCATATCAAGGGATTAGTTTTGGGCTATCGATATTCAAGGGCACCAGCACAAGCCAAGCGCTTTTTCAGCTGAACATACAGCATTGGTTTTTGATACTGTACTGATTCGTTAAGATACACCAATTTAAACAATGTATACCAACAAAAACACAGATTAAACATGAGGCATTCTTTCGTTGTACATCACAAGCACGAAATACAATCCCAAAATAAGCAGATACCGTGTATCATCAACATCAGCAAGCATCAGCTTTGTCATGATGACTGGCAACCAATGTAGCATTGCAATGCCTGAAGTTGCATAGAATGGCTATATTATAGAGTGAGAAAAGAATTTGTGGAAAGAATAAACAGTAAAGGGCGAGGTAGAGCAAGTAATTACTAGGAGAGTTATAACATTCAACAAAGTATGATTGTGTAAACATATGGATATGAGCGATCAAGGCATATTGCTTCAATCGGGTGAAGGCCTCAGTAAAATTGGCTAGTATTGACATCTTTGCATGCTCTTTATACTACATGTGATCGTTATGTCTATCCTCTTAGTTTTAGTCCTAACAACCACAGCGTTAGTTTGATTGTCTATGATCACTTTTTTCGGATTGATCAAGCGATATCAGTAAAGGGACTTTAGCGAACAAAGAGAATCCTTCAATTGTAAAATGTTGATCAAGAGACTTTTACGCTCCTCTTCAGCATATTGCCATAGCTCAATAGCTTGGGGTAACAATCAGCAGATAGTATACACAGCAATAACTCGTCTGTAATGGATTAAAATAGTACATTTTTATTTACGATTTATTTTTTCAATCTTGAGATCAAAGTTTCTTCCAATTTGATGCCATCACTTGCGAAATTACGGATACCTTCAGAGAGTTTCTCAGTAGCCATAGCGTCTTCATTCATATCCCAACGGAACTTGACCTCATCATCGAAGTAGGCTACCTTTTCTTGCTTCTTACCGCCTTGAGGATTCAATTTACGCTCCAGCTTCTTTGTGTCCTTTTGAAGTTCGCCCAGCAACTTGGGTGAGATCGTAAGGAAATCGCAGCCTGCCAATTCTTCAATCTCACCAGTGTTACGGAACGAAGCACCCATGACAATTGTCTTGTATCCATGTTGTTTATAGTAGTTGTAAATGTTGGTGACAGAGATGACACCTGGATCCTCGGTTTGAGAGTAATCTTTGCCACTATGAGCCTTGTGCCAATCGAGAATACGTCCCACAAAAGGAGATATCAATGTAACACCCGCCTCTGCACAAGCAACAGCTTGAGGAAAGCCGAACAAAAGAGTCAAATTGCAATGGATACCATGCTTGGTCTCCAGTTCATGCGCTGCGTGGATGCCTTCATATGTAGATGCAATTTTGATCAATACACGCTCCTTGTCGATACCCTCTTCTTTGTAGAGTGCAATTAATCGCTTCGCTTTTTCGATGGTGGCTTGCTTGTCAAATGAGAGGCGGGCATCAACTTCAGTGGAGACGCGGCCAGGAACAATCTTGAGGATTTCTTTTCCAAAGTTGATCAAGAGCTTATCAAATGCCCAGCCAGCTTGTTCTTTGATATTGCTATCACATGATGTCAGTCAACATTAGTCGCATTGGATCACTGTCAGTGCGATTATACCTGCTCTTTTTCTTGGCATATTCAATAGCTTCATCCACAAGCTTGGCATACTCGGATTTCTGCGAGGCAGCCAAAATCAATGAAGGATTGGTAGTAGCGTCTTGTGGTTTGTATTGTGCAATGGCTAGATTAATCGCAATTCAACTTATGTCAGTGAACATTCCTCCATATCAGTTATGTTTAACCCTTACTTTCAAAGTCACCGGAATCGGCGACGATGGTTGTAAATTCCTTGATTTGATCGAGAACAGTGGTCATTTTGCAATGTGATGTTGTTATGTAATGTTAAATAAAAAAAAGTGGAAATGGGAAATATTCCTAGCAGGCTTTTATACCCAACTCAATCCCATGTCAATCGCTGCCAACCGCAAAGCTTGCATAAGAGTTTCATCATCCACGCTAGGCTCAAACTAGTTTGTTGCAGCCGCAAGCTGTCATGAATCATGAGTTTGCTCATAACGTTATTAAATGACCGCGCACAAAATTTAGCGTTTCACTGGGTAAACACATTTCCCAAATTTTGGCATTTGTAATCAAAATATCTAAGAAATCCAACAATCCTATTGAATATGCTTTTAGTCATTGCAAATCCAAATTGAAAGAGCATCCTCGTGACTCGTGTAGCACTGTAATATATCATATAAATGCTTCCCTTTTCCAAGTTCACATTTAATATAACTCTTTTTTCGCTTCACTTACAACATGCCCAATTCCACTTTCCCTGCAGTCATTTCGTTTGCAGACAAGAAAAACTCTACCCCAGTCATCACTGCAAAGTTTGGAGATGAAAACGATGAAGATTTCGGGGTTCGCATGGCCAATGCCGTTGAAGTGCAAGAAGTAGATGTAAATCTATATATGAGTAAAGAGCTTTGGTTGCCTGCGGGTGCTCGTGGTGCCTTTGGCGGACAGGTAAGTGCATGCATAGAACTCTTGATTAGAAAGCCATCAACTCAATGTGATACATTCAGATTGTCGCCCAAGCTTTGAGGGCCGCATTTTACACTGTAGGAGAGGAATTCGATATTCACGTACGGTATCAGATCAAACTAGCTTTCCGGAAACACAGGACTAATAGGTTCATCATCAATCATAGTCATTGCACAGCTACTTTATTTTACCAGGGAACGTCGAAGTGCCTGTCATCTATCAAGTATCCCGACTCCGAGATGGCAGATCTTTTGCTACTCGATTTGTCACTGCATCTCAAAGAGGCAAGGCCATCTTTGTCAGTAGTTTTAGTTTCACCAAGCCAGATACTAGCATTCAAGTAACTCACCAGACAGAGATGCCCAAGGTGCCTGAGCCAGAGTCTCTTCCTTCGTAAGTAAGGTACGGATGACTGCGTAGACAGGGTACTCAATACGCTGATTAGGGATGTTGAGTTGTTACAGAAAGCTTTGGAACAACCTGATCTGCTTCCTAAATACCGTGAACACATCAAACTCCGTATCGAGGAGAGTTCTCCTGTGGACTACCGTGAGATCACTATTCCTCAACCCACATTTGAAGCAGTAAGTTGGCATGGATCTTAGGGATAAGGGCGAGATGACTGATTGGTTTTGTCTCTAGCGTCGTTGGTTCAAGACAAGAGGACCTCTTGGGTCAGACAAGAGATTGCATGCTTGTGTGATTGCTTATGCATCGGATAGTGGATTTGTGGGTACGGCAGCCAAGGCAAATAATGTGCCTGCCAGAGGTATTAGCATGCTTGCTAGTTTGGACCATTCCATGTGGTTCCATTATCCTGCCAGAGCGGATGAATGGTAAGTTGATGGTATGGATAAGGCTGGACCCATTTGTTGATGTGGTGTATTAGGTTGCTTTATGACATGCACAGTCCTCGTAGCAATAGCGGTCGTGGTATGGCATTTGGTAGAATCTACAGCAGAGATGGTACATTGATTGCTACCACTGCGCAAGAAGGACTTATTCGATTATCTAAGTATGAGCAAGATAAGATTAAGAATTCGATACCCGGCAATGGCAATACCAGCAAATTGTAGACATGATGCCATTACCATATTTATCATATACGCTAAAAAGATGTTCTCTGCACTATTTATATTTCATTAATAAATCTCATTTTTATAGACAAAGCTACTCCAGACCGAAATGCTAATCATCTGGAGCAGATCAGACGTTGTACCTGATTTGTTGAACAATAATGATAGCCACTATTATGCTCCGTTCACTCGTCATTTGAATAAATTTACATTATAAATCAGTTTTACTATATAATCATCACCTCCAAGATGGCTATATATATATATATACATCCGGTAACTGGCTCTTTCTATCAATCAAGAAGCAAGTCTTTATGCCATGCTGTTTTGATCGACATGCCCATGTATCCAAAGCGACTCCAGCTTGAGATTTTAAAAACTCATGGAACAATTCATCACCAAACATGGGCCGGAGAAACTGAAGATGAATTGCCTGTCAAAATAGATGTTACAAATCGTATTTACAGAAACTCAGTGAGATGCATTGCAGTGTGATGGCGCTGAATAGCATTACTTAATAGCACAAAAGCAACTATATAAGCATTGGAGCTTGTTTAGTACTCTGCTTGCATGCTTGACCTGGTACAAGTGTACCACAATTCCATTGCTTTCCCATTGAGAAAGAATGCTGATCCATAAGATGTTCCGTATTGGAACCACGCCATTACAATATAACCTCAGAAGTTATTATGAAGCAGACTTCAAAAAAGTTTATTTATACATTTATTCAACCTTTTTCTTTCTCATCTAGCTACAATAAGAATGAACGAATACCAAATTGTTGGCAAAGGCAGAACAGTGCTGCCAATAGGCCAGTTTGCTCTCTATACCTTAGGGCCTATGGTGGCCCTGTATACGCTAGCAACAATACCGCCGCATATTTTAGGAACAAGGATAAAGCAAATACTTGCATTTCCTTTGATGGCATGTCTAGTTACGATGCCATACCTCTACATGGATAAAAACGATGGTTGGCTATTCAATGCTTGTCTGGTTGCGTTTGTGTTACTGATCGCTTGCGCTTGTAGATATGTTTTGTGTGCTCTGTCAAGCACTGCCTTTTGCCGCGTATCAACGGCTGAGCGACATCTACTGGATTCATCCTTTTCTGTACAAGAAAGATGCTTATCTATCTGCTTCTGATCTCAATACTGAAATGTGGTCCTGCATTAGAAGAGACAAGAAGGTGGATACCAAGACAGGGAAGCATGATACTGTCAAGGACAAGGTACGTCTACAGCAAAGTACACATGGACATCACTACTGACTAGACTCTGATCAAAGAGATTCTATCATCTGATTGCGCCAATCTTACTCAATGCCTTGGCTTACGATATTTGCATCTGTTATCTCAAGACATTCACTTCACAGGATGTGTTGGAGATCCAAAAGAGTCATCCATGGCAAGCATTTACATTTTTCGTTATTGGCATCACATTCATGACAGTGCTATTTAATATGTTTGGCGCCATCATGCAACTGATATACTGCCTTGTCGCTGGGCATGGCTCTTACGCATCCAGTAAGTACTATATATGATACTGAACATACAACACATGCTGATCTCAGTTTTAGATGAATGGAGAAACTTGATGAATTACCCCTTTTCAAGTACCTCGCTAGAGGATCTGTGGTCACATCGCTGGCATCGCATCTTTCGCGTCGCTTGGGTAAGCAGTGCATTCAAGCCAGTCTATTATTCGATCCGTCAAATCACCAACAAGAGCCCCAAATTCAAGCATTTAGCAATTGCTTTGGCCAACTTGGCTGTGTTTGTTGCCTCTGGTATTACACACGAGTACATTGTCTTATGCAATGCTGGATGGACGCTGTACACACAGAGGTACATGGGGCAGGAGATGGCCTTTTTTGTGCTCCATGGCGTACTGGTTGTCGTGGAAAAGACCATGGCGTTCTTTCTGCAGCCTATGCTTCCCACATCCGTGACCCAATCTCCCATTGTCAAACTGGCAAGACGTGTCTATGTCATTTACATTTCCTACATTACGTTCCCCTGGTTTATCAATAGCTTTGCACCCTGGGGATTGTTCAAATTATCGAGCTTTACTCCTTTAGGCCCTGTTTTAGACAACTATTTAGCTGCTACACCATACCTTCTACAATATTGTGGCTCGCTTATCAAATTGTAAATAAAAATCTATGCAGTATATGTGGTGCGACATGTCATGCGGAGGCGAATGAATGCCTGTTGTATTCAAGGCTGTCAACGTGGTTGCCATGGTGATGGCTAGTTTAACCATTTTTGCGGATTTTTTTTGTTTATTGCAGTTGTCAAGAGAAAGCGAAAGTTTATTGTCTTTTTTTTTTATTGTCATTAAGTGAGAAATATATAAATTAGAATCTATCATTGAAAGAGAAATGTTAGTAAAGCACATCAATAACTCATATTTCGAAATCATTACCTGTTGTAAGCCATGAAACCACGAACTCTAAGGTAATCAGTCAAACATTCGATAGGACCTTGACCTACGACAGCGAGCTCTTGATCCCAGATGTATTGCTTAGCAGTCTTGTGAACAGTATCAGCAGAGACCTTGTTGATAAAGGCCTTCAACTCCTCGGGAGTGAAGCGCTTGCCAGAAGCAAGGATTTGAGAACCAATATCTTGAGCAACAGCATTGGTGTTATCGAGGCTCAACAACAAACTAGCTCTAACTTGTTGCTTTGCACGTTCAACCTCAGAAGCAGTGACAGTTGTGGAGAGACGAGCCCATTCTCTTTGAGTGAAATGGACGAAATCATCGATTTGATCCTTGTTCTCGGTGACAACATACATACCCCACAAACCAGTATCCTTATAACCCTTGGTGAATGCAGTGAAAGAGTTGGCAAGATGGTTGTTGTGGACGATGGTGGACAATCTAGAAGAAAGGTTGGCAGCAGCACCTAAGCTCTTGTCCCAAGAGCCAATGATAGCTTGCATGACGAGCAAGTTGAAGTAGTCCTCAGAGAGGTAAGAGGCACCCTCAACAGCAAGAGCAATACGAGCTTGAGGCAAAGTATCATCACGGAGACGGATCTCAGAACCAGTGAAGGTAGTCTTCTTTTCAGCAACAGGGGCAGCAGTTTGGAGGCCACCGAACTTTTGCTCAGCGAGACGAACGAGTTCATCGTGATCAACATCACCAGAACCAACGAGAACCATACGGTTAGCACCATAGTTTTGGTTCTTGTAAGCAACCAAATCCTCGGCGGTCAATTGCTCAACAGTCTCCTTGATACCGACAACAGGGCGACCCAAGCCTTCACCTTGGAAAGCAGTGGCGTGCAAGTGGTCGAAAACAACGGCCTCGTAATCAGTCTCGGCAGCGAGTTGTTGCTTGTAAACAGCTTGACGTTGCTTATCAACAGAAGCAGCATCAATGTTGGTGTTTTGGATGAGGTCGGCAAGAATATCAACAGATGCGTTGACGTTGGCACCCAAGGTCCTGGCAGAGTAAGAGGTGATTTCACGGCCGGTTTGAGCAGTGAGAACACCACCAACCTTGTCGAATTTGGCAGCTTGACCCTAATGAGTGAATGCAAATCATCGTTATTTCATCTAGTCTCGAAATATGTGTGTTTGTGTGTCTATAATGTGCAGATCTATCAAATGTCGATACCCCCATCCCCTCTCCATCTCCCCGGTATTGTCAGACGCATCTCCCTCCCTCTCTCCATATATCTACAGCAGAATTGAATGCTACTAAAAGGGATTGATCATTACCTGAAGGGCAACATGTTCCAAAAGGTTAGCAGCACCACTGGTCTTTGCAGATTCGTTGCGAGAACCAGCATCAATCCAGACACCAACGGTAGCAGCACCAGATGAGCGGTTTTCCTCAGTTGCAACAGTGAGGCCGTTGGGCAAGTTGGTGATGCGAGTAGCTGAAGCTTGCTTGGCAGCGGTAGCCAAAGGACGAACAAACTACAATCGAATTTACAGGGTGTCAGTTACCCGTAATACACATTTTGCTGCTAACGTCGCTTTTGAAGGGGTCGATGAGATTGCTTACCTGCTTGGTCAAGCCAACGTTAGCTTGAAGGGTATTGGAAAGGAGCCTTGAAGCCATTTTTAGTTGATAAATAGAAATAAGTTAGAGTGGGGAGAGGAAACAATAAATAAATATGAGATCCAAGTTGTCTGAACGTTTTTTTTTTTTTTTTTCATCTATGGTCTCTTGTCTTTCTATGCCAGGACCTTACATTGCTTGTCCGCCCCCCTGATACAAAACCCCACGTCATCAATACAATGCGATTGGCAAAATGTTGCCTGATCCACTTGAGTTGAGGATCTATCGACTGTCGATCTTGTCGAAACACTAAATACTACCATACTTCATTCTCTATTGCAAAGAAATATACAACCTCAACTTAAAAACTAACATTAATAAGCGCTGGAGGTCTCTGAAGCGCAATGCAGCAAAGTTGACAGCCCAATCCTAATGTCGATGATGCAAGAAAGAAAGCGTACGTGCTTTCTTGTCAATATATAGCTTGTAAATCATTAAGCTGCAGCGAGGAACACTTGTTATACAAGCAAGGCATATATACCTTTAGCGGTCGCCCATACATGTCTGTCGCATGTCGCAAACCTAAAGCTAGGACATGGAAGTTTTGATCATTGCTGTCTGTTTCCTCGTAATCTCGTAATACTATTCGCTGGGATCTTTCATTTTCTTATTAGAGGTTTTCATATGTCCACACGGAGCAGCGCAATACAGTAATAGATATTTAGCAGTGCACCGACCCAAAGAGTACTTGTAATGCTTTAGGGATGTCAACAAAATCGTTTGTCATTGGGAGAAGACTTGAGGTTTGCCAATCGAGATTACGAAAGAATCAAATTGATTTTGCTATGTCTGTTTTAAATATACGAGTGTTTATGCTTCGGATGGCTCTCTACCTTCGCTTTGCTTCAGTGAGAACCAACCTAGCGCAGCGGCAGCTCGTGCTACTGATTGTCCTTTCGTATCTTACCAAAACACTGCTGCTTTCATGTTGAACCTTTACTTACACAGGAAAACCTCATATAATCTGTGGATCTGATTCTTATGTGATGCTCTACATCCATATACACGTAGCTACTTCATCTACGAGTAAGCAGCATACTGGTATTGCCCCTTTTTAGTCCTTAGTGTCCCTGATACAGCAACATATGAGCGCATTTGAGCTGCGTTTTCTTGCGTTCAAGGCCGTTTTAAATGGTCAGAATAGCACCAAACAGTTGTTCTCATCTAGCACTTACTTCCTGACACCTTTGCTCAGCTTTTTGGGGATCAAAAAAACATGGCCAAAAATTGGCCAAAAAGCATGAGGTACCCCTCATGGTTTTCATCAAAAATCAAACAATCGCGTTTTTTTACCTCAAAAATGAAGACTTTTACTAGGCATATATTACATCAATATGTTTCTCTGGATCCAGTGCAACCTCAGAACTTCGTTTGTGAAACATTCATATGTAATATCTCGACATTTTGGCCAAAACCCTCATTTTATATTTTCATGATTTGCTCAATAAGCTACATCAAAATACCTCTTGTAGATAGTACCATTAGATGCGCCTTGAAAAGTACTTTACGGAAGCTTAAGGGGTTTTGGAGAATTTGTGCAACTTACCTAGTCGAATTTCCCAAGATAGGTCGAATAAAATCCAAAAACTGCAAAAGTTAGCAAATCAAGGCAGGATGTCAAGCGGAGATACACTAATTTTTCGCGGCTGCTGGCCAATCTACCTTCCTCATGATGCCAATCGATGTTTGTGAAGCTAATATGAAGGATGTTGCGAATTAGAGAGTGCTATAGCTTTTCTTAGCTTCTCTTTTTCTTGATGATGTGAGTTGGTTTTGTATCCAACTCATTCAGTCTTTGCAAATGACCCAAAAAAAGTTGTAACCTACTGATGAAATTCAAAATGTCATCCTAGAATTAGACGCACAATAATAATATTAAGCCTTGTTTTTCATCAAGCAAAAGATGGAAAAATTTATGTACATCTGGAGAAGTTCGAATGATTGAATATAGTCATAGTCCTTTCATACAGGTCTAGGTGGCCACATAGTGCATTTTACTGACCACATTACTGTCAAACAGACACCAACAAGACAAGGTGTTGATAGAGTGTTAATACCTTACCAATGTCTGCAGGCCCATATTAGAGCACTTGTGCTCACGCAGAATCCAAGCAACTGACAATGAAACAGGCTCGACAGGTAGCCTCTTTATTACAGGATCTCGGGTGTTTAATCAACTTCCGGAAATCGGTTCTTACCCTCACTCAACTGTTGGGATACCTGGGCTTTGTATTGAATACTAGATCCATGACGGCCCTCCTCCCTGCAACCAAACGAAGGGATATTCGTCGTTCAATCAAACAAGTACTAGACAAACCTCATCGGCGGTCTCCCAGGGTTATTCACAGTTTGGCAATGCGAATACAAGCAGCAACATTTGCGATTTTCATCAAGTTTAAAAATGTATATCAATTGCCTACTTGTTTGTGACATAGATCTACCGAAGCTGGAGGTAATTCGATTTGGAAACTATACATCATTCGCCCGATGCCTGGAAAATCGTGCCGACCTTGTATTCTAGTATCGCAAAACACTCTATCCATTGCGCATCTCTGTAACTGCCTTGACCTGAGAAAGTCTCGTATGCAAAAACTATGTACAGAGTTATGCAAATCTCAAATGTTTGTCGCTCACTGCATCTTGCTCTATTGTATTCGATGCTCTTATCAAAGCTTGCCTTCAGTTGCAAATTCTGAAGCTTGTATTTCACTATAGCACAGGGGATTATCGAATAACAGAAGGCAACAATGCTAGTAACCAAGGGGACTTCTTGCTATTAGGACTTCCAGCTTCTCAACACGAAGTTCTCGAGATCAAGCATGATCTCATGACTACAGATTTATACGTATACTTACGCTGCTGCTGCCAGTTCCTCTCTCAATGGGTGCTCTTTATCGACTCTTGTCCAGCCACTGGTCCTCTTCCTGATACATTTGATGCCTCTCAAGCTAATGCATTACCACTCACCACTGCCTCAATCAATGGTGATCCATCCGGAGCGAACGCACTGGCACAAAGCCTACACAAATGGCTTCCTTGTGTGAGTCAGCTGGATGTTGGCTGCTTTCATGTTGGCACAGTCATTTTCAATCACTATAATTTCTCTTTGGAATTCCATCAAAGGAATCTCTCACATCTTTCTGTTAACTTAAGCACCTCATTTGATAACAAAATAGGGCTCGCGGAAAGAATTGTATTGGAGATTACAATAGAAAATGCAACAGTATGGCATCAAGTAGAGGGGTGGTGGAACACTGATACTCAATTCGCTCTCAGGACGACGAGCAATATACCAACGCTTCTGTACGAGAGGCGCGAATGAATTCCTTTAACACAACGGTCGTCAGCATCGAGGGACAAAGTATTCAAATGTTGCATGTTTACTTTAAGGGTCATCAAGAATCTTTTGTTTAAGCAATTCACGTGATTAGATATCTTATTTTAGGTATCTACAGGCATTATACCGTGCTATTAATAATGGACTAAATGGTAACGCACAGCAATCCACATTCGTAGACACACATCTACATGGCATGAATTAATTAATTGACAACTTTATTTCAGATGATATGATTAGATAAATCACTCAACAGCAGTCTTCTTCTTGAAATGCGACAAGGATATACGAGGCTGCTTACTACTGGTAGCATTGCTAGCTGTAGTTGTAGAATGTCCTGTCTCTAGCGAGGAATCAGAGTGCTGTCGTTTTAATTTCCAGGAGAAAGATTTCAATATAGATGGCGATGATGGCTCTGACCTTGTTGTATCGCCACTACTGGTGCTGCTGCTACTTAGTCTTCGCAGGAAAGATGTTCTTGATGGCTGTTGTTGCAATAATGGACGATGCTGATGATGATGAGGCGGATGGTATGGATGCTTTTGTTTCCAAGAAAAGATGGAGGATGATTGCTTTCGCTTCGTGTTTGATGTGGGTGATGATAAAAAAGATTTTGGTTTGGATGGCACCACTGTAGAAGCAGATACAGCCTTCTTTTTCAATGCTAGTTTTTGCACTGCGGGCATCTGCTTATTTGATGGATGTCTTTGCTGCTGCTGCAGGGATGATGGACTAATTACAATTTGAGGAGGTGTAGGAGAGGGTGAGCTTTTCAGTGTACCCACTGGCTTTTTTTCAAAAGGCATGATCTTGTTGTATGAGAAATCATCATTGATGATAGTCTTGTTGTTTTCTTGTAATTTCCAATGGTTTATTAATACAGATATGATCCAAAACAATGGACTGTAGATTTGAATCCAACATTGATAGCCAGCATCTTTAATTTGATCCATGATGGTTTGTGATAATGGGTGTTGTGTCATTTGCTACGATCGCCAGCGCATAAAAAATGTGAATTTCAAAGAGAAAAAGAAGAGATCAAATATGTTTCTATCTTTCAAAAATATAGGTATGAGGGAGGAGGTTATATATACACTAGAAGGCAAGGGAGAAGAGGGGGGGGGGTTTAAAGAAAAAAGAGGAGATAAATCAACAGCCTGGTTAAAGGAGTCAGCTATCACCATTTGCAAATGACAAGACATGTAGACTAGAGTCATAGGAGTAAAGGAAACAGCAGAGCGATTACTGTATCTACATACAAGATGTATTCATGCCGAAATGTTCAGGCACCAAATCTAGACAAGGATCTGCTGGTTCAGCAGTTAGTGCACCCACTGAAGTAGTCAGATACTACATCTCCTCTTTTTCTCTTCTAATTGACAATAGTTTAGGAGATGATAAACTTGTATATTGCTTCCATCTTTTACCTTGACGCTATCAATATAGTTTCAAGAATTCTCAAAGAAGGGAGGTCTCTGAAAAAAAAAAAAAGGTTGCATTGACATGATGAATACTCAGTCGGCATAAATCAAGTGAAAATGACAAATACTACATGTCACCTTGGAGAGTGATTGCATAATATCGTATCATCTCTTTCTTTCTACCTTTTCGGGCCAAGATGAGGGCATAAATCCAACATGACATTATCCAAAGATTCGTTTGAAAGAGAGACCATGAGAACAGACTATCTCGATGGGTAAAACAATCTTGATTTTCTACAGCATCTCAAACCGAACTGTACTGTATAGTGAGTAGTGAGAGACATCCCACATCCGCATTTTACACACACACACACATTGCTCTATTTGCCTCCTCTCTCCTTATTTTGTCTCTCCTCATGAGAATGCACAGAGGGCATGAAATTCTTGGGATGTGTAATGCGTACAGATGCTTGCACATGCGTCATTGAGTAGGTTGAATGGAAGAAAACAGCATTCATTATTCAAAAACCGCATTTGGTGTATCCTAGCACTAAAATTTTTCATTTCCATATTCCTGCCTTTACCTGTTGCGTTGATACATATAAACAGTTTACACACAAAAGCAACTACAACCACAGCAGTTTATGATTATACGGCGTAGCACTATTCGGAGTGCACTTTTATTACAGTTATCCATCTTTCCTTTCATACAATCCAAGACTATAGAAACCCATACAAAAGAACATTCTCTTCAACTAGTACAGCTCCAGAATGTACCCTCATTAGATCCCATTCCTGCACCAGCACTGTCGGATTTCGATGAGGAGGATGGGGAGGACCAACGTGATGGTGATACAACTGTAACCATCACTACGATAGTTACAGTGGCGACAGAGGACCCAGAGACAGAAACCATACAACCTAGAGCAGAAGAAGACTCTTTTGACGGCCAAGATGATAGCAATGCAGATGAAGATGAAGAGCAGGAGGGGGAGGAGGAGGAGGAGGAGGAGGAGAAGGAGGAGGAGGAGGATGTGGAATCAGAGGATAGCACCGCAGAACAAGATGAACAAGACTCTTTTACAGCCAAAGAAGAAGAGCAAGATACCGCAATAGAGCCTACAAGCACAAATCCCATGTATATCATTTCCGCAGCATCGTTCAAGCAACAGCAAACGACTATACCAACCATCATAACAACAGCAACAGCATCAACACAAGCACCGCCCTCATCCTCATCTACATCCTCCGTCAACCAATCCAACAGCAACACATCATCCAACAGCAACACATCATCCAACAGGACCACCCAATTTACCAACACATCAGACCCACTTGTCCAATATGATCTAGAATGCAAAGCAGACGATGTCTATTGTGCCAAAGTCAGTAAAGCAGTAGGATCTGCTATCGATGAGTTCACTCGAGTCATCAACGTCAAGAATTCACTGTTGATCAAGGTCATATATTATAGCTTTTGCGAGAAAACATGTGCAAATGGCACATATGGTTGGGGGTCACCTACATCGCAATTCACATTACCCTTTGAGGATGGGGCAGACCTGAATTACGTTTATCCGCAAGCACTGGCGAAACAATTAGCGCCTTACAGTAGCACGTCCGTGTGGTCCAAATATGACATTGAAATAGAAATCAACCACGATGCGTATATGAATGCAACAGATATCGAACAGGCCATCGGTGATGGATGGAACAAGACGGGTACTCCGCCTAATGGCAAATACTGGTTTCATGTAAGTAGATTGTGAATGGGGATACATAAACTATGGGACTCATTCTATATTGCAGAATGATACAAATGCGCAGGGCATCCTACGAGAGATTGCATCCCATCAGATTGATCTTCGTTACGTCGTGCTACATGAATTATTACATGGTTTGGGATTCCTGAGTAGCTGGGCTGCTTATTTCTGGACAGATGCCTCGCCATTTCGCACACTTGTGGATGGGGTGATTGATCCCATTGAACTGCAACTGGTAACGCCTGGGCCCTACTGGTTTATCAATCAAGACACAGGACCAGCCTATGTCACTGGATTCCAGCCAAACATGATATTTGACAAATATTTAGTGAATGTGGACACAGAGCTGAATGTCACGAGCACCTTATCCCTATCTGACCTTGCTTTCGAGATGCAGGATTTTTGTGTTCAGAACAGTAATGCATTTATTGTCAATTTTATCCGGGCATTCAATAAGGCGAATCAATCGACTACAGCACACAAATTATGGGTCTCCATGTCTCAGCCAGAAACATTGACATTTCAGTTCCAAGCACCAACCGTGAGCAACAGTAGCTATAATCTGATACCCTATTTGAATCAAACGTATCAGAGCATGACATTGTTGACCGGCCGAGATCTGTCCAGTAGCTCATACGAACATACTGATCCCACCATGAATCGACCTGGACTCATGATTTCGCACCTTGACGATCGATATCAACACACACCTGACTTTCTAATGACGGAGGAGTATCATAAAGGTAAAACATTGGAGCAGCTGGTGGACATTTACTATGGCAACATACCCAGTTTACACTACAATGGTACGGCATCCACGGGTAACAGTACCATGGTGCAATTGACTTACAAGTCGCCCATTGGGCCTGGCATTCTACGTATGCTGGACTCTATTGGCTATTCTACCGTATTGACAAGGACAAATTACACGACAGACGGCAGTGTCAAGACAGCCAAGTCTCGGTCGAGTTGCGACGACAGCAATACGAGTCATGGTTTGAAATCATCGCCTACCCCTACATCAGATGGATTACCAGTTTCGAGTCAGAAATCTGTTGTTCTTGGATCTCTAGCCATAGTGTTTTCTTTAGTCTTAATAATGAAATAATAGAAGCTTTCGATTTTTTAGGCTATAAATGTCAGCGCTACTATAGGCAGGAGGACGGAAATGGGAAGGGTATATTTGCCAGTTTAAAAATAACAAATAATGAGGTAGCACAATCATTGGTCAACTTTCGTTTGTAAGAAAACACAAATTTAAGGGTAATTTGTTTCTACTTTTCTAAATACAAGCACAATGCCAATGCTAAACAGCTAAAAAGGTTATTTTTATATAACATTAGATTTGAAACTTCCATCTTGACCCTTTTAGTGTGTGGCTCCACCCCTGCTTAAATAGTAAATTTTTTTCCATTTTTATGCGCATGAATTGCAATAGATTAGATCTCAAATCATTGGTTTTGACATTTTGTTGGCTTACTAAATGCAAATGTTGCACAGCCATCTCCGATTATTGAGCCCTAACAAATCTATATAAATAGGACGGATGCAATGCTTTTCAGCCCTTCCCTTTACTCTCTCTCTTGTACATAATTTTTTTTTTTTTTGAAAATACCTCTCTCTTATAAAATGCAGATCAAAGCTATGCCTGCATCTACTACATTATTTAAAACCAAGTGGAATACGTTTGTTGCCAAATTAACACCCATCCATTCGAGCGATTCACAGCAACAGCCAAACAAGCTGCGCAGAGACAGTGATGATACCATTATATCCAGAATAAAAAACAGAAAGCACAGTGATGCCATGTCTGTGGGCACATTTGAATCAACTGTCAGTATGAAGGACAAGTTTCGTCAAGCCATCCCATTCTTTCGCCGCAGAAGCTCATCCAACATCTCTGCATGCAATGAGGAAGTTCTCAATACTTCAACCACACCCACAGCTTCCGTTGATTATTACCATGAGTTGGAAAAGTTGCAAGCACTGTATACATTGGCTGTCGACGAGGTATGCATTTGTCTCTACTTGTACGAGAGCACAATGACTCATTCTGTTTTCATTCCATAGTTAAACTACGCTGAAGATTCGCAAGGATCATCTTATTACTGTGGTGATAGAGTAGCTGCACGTGAAGCCATTAACAATTGTGCCAACGCATACATCGAACTGCTGCGACATACCACAGACGCACTCACACGTGAAGGTCTTCAGTCGTCCATGACACCCAAATTGATCAAGCTCCAAAAGCGTATCGATGCATTACCCGAAGTAGATGAAGATGGTGATTACTATTGAAACATCTCTTTTTATATATATATATATATATATATATATATATTGTACATATGTAACATAATCCCTTGTCTATACGCTTCTAAAATTATTAATCTCGAATATATACCACCTTTCTTAATATAAAATAAATGCTCTATTGTATTTCTACATGTATGAAAATTTTTCATTGTAACACAAACCGGTTAGAATCGGTTTCCATCTGCAAAAAAAAAAAAAAAAAAAAAAAAAAAACGTTGAATAAGGATA
Source organism: Mucor velutinosus (assembly GCF_035048745.1). NCBI lineage: Eukaryota > Fungi > Mucoromycota > Mucoromycetes > Mucorales > Mucoraceae > Mucor > Mucor velutinosus. Next base: position 143,988 of record NW_027041922.1, read on the forward strand.
ATTTAAAAATCTTCAGTCCGGGTATGGCTATTGTTGTGCTTTGTTGAATCGGGCATAGTGGCTGTTTGATCAACATTTATTCAGCTAGGCCGCATGATACACTCATTTGCTATACATCTTAGATGTGAGTCAAAGACATGTTGGGTGTTGAATGATGAGCAATTACGTATACATTAGTATCAAAGAAGTTACACCGGTTGATTTCATGATTTATAATGACTTCTTGTCTGTCTTGTCCCAACAGTAAGTGAATAGATTTTAGTAATAAGGAATTCTACACATTTACCCATTCTTATTCAACACCAACATCGCCGGGGATCACAACACACACACACACACACACACACACACACACACACACACACACACACACACACACACACTAAATTCATGTGAAAGATTACAAGGTCAGGTAAAGAGAAGCATTCATGCTTTGAAATTCCATCCATACGGATCAGAACAACAGTTATTCTTTACGTAATCTCATACTTGAGCTTCTTAAAATGGTATCCATTTCGATCTGTAATCTTACAGTCATCTTTTCCCAGAAGAAACAAGCTTCATTCATTCCAATCGGATGCACATTGCATCCCATGTATATATATAAGCATGCCCTCCTCAACAACATCAAGCATGTCGATATTAAGATTAAGGTTGATGCTGTAGAACCCAAGGCGGAAGTCTATTGACAAATGGATTATCCATATATTTGAGACAATCCGACACTATACATTTTAATTGAGATCGTGAGAATCAATCCAGGAGGGCTTTCCTTTTTATGGTTTTCTATTCATGTTACACTCGGATACATATAAAAAAAAGCGCTTTATTTGTATAGCCTGTAGTTTTACACGATTCAATTCTTGCAGACAGATGTGTGTTCCTGAGGGCCGTTTATTCGCGAGATCTCTTTTTCCCTTTTCCCTTGATATCTTCCACCACCTCCTCTTCTTCTTCTTCTTCTTCCTCTTCCTCCTCTTCCTCCTCTTCTTCCTCCTCTTCTTCCTCCTCTTCTTCCTCCTCTTCTTCCTCCTCGTCCTCGTCAGATGAGACATCATCATCAAATAAGCTCACTGAGGTGGAAGCTGTAGCCGTCTTCTTTACAGGCTCATGTGTCAATTTTTGTCGCTTAATTGCGTCGCTTACTGCTGATTTCACGTTTTCAACTACATCTTCCTTGTCTTCTAAAAACTTGTTGTCGTCAAACAAGTATTTCCTGGGCTCTCTCTCCTTGAGTGCCTCTTCAATCTTCTTTTTCAGCTTTTCTCGTTTCTCTGCTTCTCTCTCTGGGATTGCATCTAATTCTTCCTGTAATCTAATCAAATAAGCATCTCCATTTTAATGTAGACATAGAGAGCATACACTTACTTTTTGGCATCGTTCACTGTACGAATTCGTCTGCCTTGTAAATCTCTACAGGCCTCGAAATTGGTCGTCTTTTGTGCATTCATACGACCACCTTGAGCACGCAGCATGGATCCAAACCCACCCTTACCGCCCAGCATTCTACCAGAGAGCTGAATATCCAAGAATTCGCCATTTGTAGCCAGATCTTGATCAACTAAAGAGTGGCCACTGCAAGTACGCAGCACTTGTTCATTGATTGGAATGGAAGTAATTTCATATATTTGCTGTTTCAATTCATGTGCTGTAGTGGCTGCATTGTTTGTGTTTAAAGGCAAACACAAGGGCTTTTTTCCAGAATACAGGGAAATGATAGCTTGTGTCATGATGAGATTTGAAATGATAATGGTAAGAAATAAGGTCAAGAAGAGAAAAAAATTATATTCGTTGCTTGTTGCTCAGTTCAAGCTTATCAATCCAATCAACAGCATAGCTCGTGACTGATATTGATGAGACGTTTCCAATCTTCATTGTCAAATGCCAAAATTACATGGATAAACGCTGAAAGCTACGCTTCATCATCATTATATATATTGGAAAAATTGAACATCAAAGCGTCGCCGTAGCCAGTCAGAGGCTAAAAGCCCCTCTCCCAAGAACATAATGCATCTAATTCAAGTGGTCTCCTGCCTGCTATTTGGCTGTGGATTGAGTGATTTGTGGTTTCAGGGCAGCATTTGGTGACATTGACCTTAAGATGGTTTTACCGTAGCGAAACAAACGTGCAAAACCATAATCAAGCAGTAACTTTGACATCTTATTTTCATTATTAATAAGCTTACCAACAACATAGCGCATCGAGATTTGCATGAATTAGCTTTACCAAAATCAACATACCTCCTCCTATTCGAATTCGAAGTTGCACAGACTGCAGAGCTGCCCTTCCAGAAGATTTCAGCTATCAAAGATGTAATTCATGCCGTGTAAATAAAAATTATGAAGCGAAACATAATCAAATTTAACAGCTTTCAAGCCTTTATATCTTGACATGAAAACCTTTCTGAGCCACCGGAATGACGCCAAACAATTGTACTTGAGCAGTAGTAACTTCCTGATACCTTTGCTCAACTTTTTGGGACCAAAAAAAAAAATATTGTCAAAAATCGACCAAAAAGCATGAGGGGTACCTCATGGTTTTCACCGAAAATCAAATGATCGCATTTTCAACTTGAAGACGAAGACTTTTTCTATGGCATACGAGCCTTTCAGCACTTCGGGTGGTTTCCTGACCTACGCTTCGCTTCGGTGGAAACCAACCTACGTTCAAACGGCTCGCGCTGCCGCGGGCCTTTGGCTAATATCCCAAAATTAATATAGCTAAAATGTTAGAAGAGGAACCCTGATTGTTGATTGATATATAATCACTAATCATATGAGTGTTTATGCTTCGGATGGTTCTCACCGAAGCGTAGCGAAGGTAGAGAACCAACCTGCGCAGCGGCAGCTCGTGCTACTGATTTCTCTTGCGTATTTTATCAAAATACTGCTACTTTCATTTTGACCCTCCACTTACACATAGCAACCCTTCATATTATCTGTGGATCTGATTCTTATGTGATGTTCTACATCCATATACACGTAGCTACTTCATATACGGGCAAGCAGCATACTGGTATTCCCACTTTTTAGTCCTTAGTGTCCCTAATACAGCAAAATATGAGTGCATTTGAGCTGAATTTTCTTGCGTTCAAGGCCGTTTTAGATCGTCAGAATAGCCCCAAATGGTTGCTTTCATCTGGCAGTTACTTTCTGACACTTTTGCTCGACTTTTTGGGGACCAAAAAAACATGGTCAAAAATCGACCAAAAAGCATGAGGTATCCCTCATGGTTTTCATCGAAAATCAAACGATCGCATTTTTCATCTTGATAATGGAGACTTTTACTATGGTATATCTTGAATCAAAATGTTTCTATCAATCCAAAGCAACCTCTGAAATTATCTTTGTGGGACTTTGATATGTAAAATTTCGACATTTTGGCCATAAACCTCTTTTCATATGTTTACAAATCATTTAATAAGTGAATTCAAAACATCTATTTTACTTAGTACCATTGGAAGCGCCTTGAAAAGTACTCCAGGAAAGCTTAAGGAAGCATGGGGTGATTATCATACTTCACTTAGTCGAATCTGCAAAAATAGCTCGATCGAGTCCAAAATTATCAAAATATGTCCAATCTGGAACAGACTATGATTCTGGGTTTGAATTAATTTTGGCTGGTAGGGCCAGCTGGAAAACTCATGCCCTTTTCATAAGGCAATACAGTAGTAAATGCCCTTGAAGCGTATAGAAAGTAGGTGGAAGGTCATAGCACTATCGTTTATAATGATATTTTATTGCCTTCTATATCGTTCATAATGATATTTTATTGCATTCTATATTTAATAACGTTAGTCTGGACATTGACAATGCATGGGTTGCATAAAATGTCTGCAGTAAGTAATGAAATCTCTGAGGCTCTGAGACGTCGCTCAAATAAAACATTGACAGCATTGAGCAGAGGAAAGAGGGTAGAAACAACAGTGGTTTTTGTTGATTGATTGTAAAATCATTATTCTCATATGAGCCAGGACAGATAGATGCCTTGAAACTCAGGTTCCATATTAGGATTGTAAAGTGCAAAAGTACTGAACATTTATTATGTTATGATATGAGCCAGGACAGATAGATGCCTTGAAACTCAGGTTCCATATTAGGATTGTAAAGTGCAAAAGTACTGAACATTTATTATGTTATGATATGAGCCAGGACAGATAGATGCCTTGAAACTCAGGTTCCATATTAGGATTGTAAAGTGCAAAAGGACTGAACATTTATTATGTTATGATATTACATCAAAAGGTTTCTCTGGATCAAGTGCAGCCTCAGAAACTTCATTTGTGAAACATTCCTATGTAAAATCTCGACATTTTGGCCAAAAACCTCGTTTCATATTTTCTGGAATTGCTCAATAAGTTCAGTTGAAACATCTGTTTTACTTGGCACCGTTGGAAGCGCCTTGAAAAGTACTTCAAGAATGTATTAGGAAGTACAGGCTGATCATCATCGATTATATAGTCGAACTTCGCAGAATAGATTAAAGAAGTCGAAGAAAGACAAAATCTGTCCAATCTTGAACAAAAAAAAATATTCGGCGTTTGAATATATTTTGATCTGCTGGCTGACCAAAATGCCTTTTTGATGATGACAATGATGATTGCAATGCTGATAGAATGGGAATCATAAACCTGAAAGAACTACCGCTTAGTTTGAGTACTTTTTTTTGGATCTTATTGGATGTTTTCATATCTGACAACGCCAGTCAGACTGGCTCTCCACCAAAATATATGTGAGCGCGACTTCCTAATCATGATTTGCAGCATTTCAACATGGCATGTAGGCAGTATGCATCTCATTGGTTTGTTTAAAAGAGACTAATGCCAATGGCTGAAAAGCTACTTTGGTATGTGCTGAGGGTATCTTTAAAACTTGTGTCAGGATATTTATTGGGAATGATGGCTGCATTCTCGTTGACAACTGACAAATTCTGATCGCGCCTAACTTCACCAACAATTAGCTGCAATTTTATTTGAGAATTGAATCGAATGTAAGCATCGTCGTTAGTATGATTTCAGGCTAGTCATTCTTCTTCTTCTCCACTTAGGATCTCATGAGCTTGCCCATAACTTTTGATATGATGAAACCAGCCGATCAATATCGCTGCGCTCGATGATGGCGTCTCCCTGCTGGCTCTCACCGAAGACTTTTCAAATCAGAGATAATAAAAATCAGGCATATCAAGTAGATTTTAAACAATCAATTAATAGTAAAAAAAAAGGCTATATTAGAGTCAGGAGGGGGAGGTATCTATTTACTGATGTTGCTCTAGAGATGGCAACATAAAGCTTGCCATGCGTAAATACAAGACTTGTCTAAGATCTACAGCGACGTTTTTGAGAGATTATCATTGCAAAATACACCTTTATAGGGAAAAACTCCCAAGAAAAAAGTATTTGCGCTAAGCAACTATCTTTTCAATTCCATGATCCCATTTAATCAGCATCGCAATTATCGTTGCCATCAACAGAAAGGCATTTAGGTCAGCCACCAGCAATGCCGCCGACGCCAAAATATATTCAAACGCCGAATATTTTTTTTTGTTCAAGATTGGACAGATTTTGTCTTTCTTCGACTTCTTTAATCTATTCTGCGAAGTTCGACTATATAATCGATGATGATCAGCCTGTACTTCCTAATACATTCTTGAAGTACTTTTCAAGGCGCTTCCAACGGTGCCAAGTAAAACAGATGTTTCAACTGAACTTATTGAGCAATTCCAGAAAATATGAAACGAGGTTTTTGGCCAAAATGTCGAGATTTTACATAGGAATGTTTCACAAATGAAGTTTCTGAGGCTGCACTTGATCCAGAGAAACCTTTTGATGTAATATATGCCATAGAAAAAGTCTTCGTCTTCAAGGCGAAAATGCGATCATTTGATTTTCGGTGAAAACTTTTTTTTTTTTTTTGGATGATATTATTTTATTAGGATAGTAATTAGAAATAAAACAAATGCATCAAAGAGATGGACAAGTGTATGGAGACAAAGTGACTTGTCATATATAAATCTTGAATAATAAACTAATGGGAGAGTTGCCTAAGATTTGACAATCTTAACAGTTCTGTGCGGATGTGGCGACAGACTTGGATGGCATTAAAGGGGATGAGGTTGTAAAACTGTTGATAATGGTGTCTCCAGATAGTACGCATAATGGTGGCAAAGAGATCATATATGGTAATGTGTAAGTCATAATTGTAGATATAATAATGCTTCAGTTTGAAGATTTTCGGTGAAAACCATGAGGTGCCCCTCATGCTTTTTGGTCGATTTTTGACAATATTTTTTTTTGGTCCCAAAAAGTTGAGCAAAGGTATCAGGAAGTAAGTGCTATATGAAAGTAGTTGTTTGGTGCTATTCTGAAAGCCTGAAACGGCTTCTAACGCGAGAAATTACTGCTCAAATGCATCTAAATGTCGCCCTGTTTTGCATATTCTTGAGTACTAAGAGTTGTGAACACAATGTTGTCTGCCATCTATGGAATGTTTTTATTAATATAAGGATGTGTGGCATCTTGGAAAAAGTCAAATCCACAGTTATAGATTGTTTATAAAGGGTTCACATATGATACTGGATACTTGCAATACTAGATTTTAGCATATAGTGTGTCATTAGAGTGTATTGACGTGGAGAAATTAACAATATTCACTGGATTTTACCTAGGTAATACTGTATCTGGCATTTGTAGACTGGTCTTTGCAGCAAAGAGTTGATTTTAAATGGTGTTTTCATCCTTGACTACAGTTATGTACTAGTGGATATAATGGCTGGCTGACTGGACAGTGCGCATAAGTATATACAAGCCTTCCATAACCTTACAAAGCTGTATTAATGACTCCAAGCATATTCTGAGACCAAAGCTTCTGCTAAATCTTTAGTTTATCTGATTTACACCACTATCTTACATGGTTGATTGCTATTAGGAACATGAATGTCTTTTGACACTAAAGAAGGTACAATTATGCAGTGCCAAGATGCTAGTGATGCAAAAGAGATATAAACAAAGTGGTAATCATTAAAGGGGCTTACGAGTATTCTGCATTGCGTCTAGGATGCAATACGATCATGTAAGGATTGCTTGCCATCATTTCAGCTATTTCCTTGTACACCGCCATATTCCACTTTGTATTAATCCACTTCATATGACAATGGACACCAGATGCCGCCTCATTCATGCATAAGAAACCGTTGATAGGCAAGCAAAAGAAATGTGCACATGTGTATTCAGTTGAGCCATTCTGGTGTAAACTGACGATCTAGACCCTAAATAGAAATCAGTACATCCCACCCAAGATAAACACTGAACCGTGAAACGACACAGCAGATTGAATTACAATCATTCATCACTGTTTCGATGCAAAAAACAAAAGAGCAAGGTGTCTCCCTTACGTACAAGTCCTTTTGCTTGCAAGCTGTTTGCCATTTGTGTGCTGCATCACGATTTCTTAACAATCGCACTATATACATACATGCCCAGATTTCTGTATTCTGTCGTTTTAATGTTACGACGACGATCTTTGTGGGTGTGTCCTCTTTTCTTTGTTTGTTTCATAGATTTTTTTTATAGCTATTTCAATAAAGCCTTCCAATTTACTTGTATAGTAGAAAATTGCCGAGTATTTTCGGTGTTTTGTACGCCACTACATGATGATTAAAAGGCTATTGGAGCTAGTATAGGATATGCCATGCACACGATAATAGCGACTATACCTAAAGAGACAAAAGAGAGACAGAGAGTAAATGTAAGAGGCGAACGAGCAAATTAAACTTATTTATGCTAGCTTACAACAAATAGAGAGATCATACTAACATGTATGATCCCGAGGAGATTGCTTCTAAACTTTACAGTGTGGATCGAAATCAGCTAAATGTGTGCTGCTTGAATTTATGTATGAAAGGGCGATGATGATGCTACTTTTTGCTTCACTGCTTCTCATCTGCTCGTGAACGAGCTTGCATAAAGTATACGTATGTATATATATATCGCTTTGTTTATTCGTTTTTCGCTTTTTCTTTCCCTTCCTTCTAGCACTTGATCATACTACATGAATCATTATTAGATTTGCTTTATTTCACACAGCACACTTGTACTTTATTTACTAATATCAATAATGACTACACATCCAGACGAATTGATGTCACCTAATGCGATACCTACCATCCAGATCCAAGAGCCTACATCGCCCCCACCCCATTTACCAACACTGCGATCACAATCGTTTGAGCTGCCCAGAGAAAAGACAACAGGTGCGCGTGCTCACTTCGATACACCCGCTTCAGCAGTAAGACCAGGCTTCAACCGTGCCAGTATATCTCACAGTGAGGGATACACATTCCGTAGACCCTCTTTGAATTCACGCAAATCATTTGCAAGATCCGTATCTTCCTTTTCGCTGTACTCACATTTTGCTGGTGAAAGATTCAGCCATCCCCATCATCGTCATCATCGTCACTCCTTATCGAGAAAGAGCAGTGCCAAATCATCAGACGTAGAGGATGTTTCCATCAAAGATGGTACTTCAAGCGACAGTAGCTATAACAACACAAGCAGCATTGATGAAAAGGATGGCGAAAACGAAACTCCTAAAGCATCTGTAGGAAAAGCAATGTTCATGTTTCTCAAGGCTTTCATTGGATCAGGAGTACTTTTCCTACCAAAGGCGTATGTAGAGTCCCTTGCTGTACAATGATGAATAGAGGCTGACTTGTATACAGATTCGAGCATGGCGGACTGGCATTATCCTGCGTGTTGATGGTCATCATTGCGTGTATCTGCCTATTTGCATTTTTGAGATTGGTCGACACCCAGCTGGTAATTGGGGGCTCTTATGGCGACATTGGCCAAGTGCTGTTTGGAAGGTGGGTCAAGTACATTGTGCTGTTCTTTATTGTCCTATCGCAAATGGGGTTTGTGTGCTCCTACTTTGTGTTTATCTCTGGCAATTTAGTCAATATTGTCGATGTCTTGTCCCACTGTGGTGCGCAGATCGAGCAAAAGTATTACATCTGGTTTCCCTTGATTTTTATCATACCCTTGGTATTAATTCGACATATTGCTAAACTGTCGTTCACTGCCATCATTGCGGACGCCTTTATTTTGTTTGGTTTGATCAGCTGTTTGTATTTTACAGCGCACGAACTAAAGAGCTTCGGAATGGGGCCGGAAGTCAAGGCTGTCAATCCTGCCAACTTTGCACTGATGCTTGGTACAGCAACATTTTCATTTGAAGGCATTGGATTAGGTAAATGAAGATGACATGGTGCCTATCTAGCTCTCTTGACTCATCAGTTCTCTCTAGTAATACCTATTGTAGAATCCATGAAGCAACCAGAACGATTTCCATTTGTCGTTACAGTAGGAATGGCTATTGTTTGCTCCATTTACATCTTGATTGGAGCCATATCTTACATGGCCTATGGTAATCACATTCAAGCAGCTGTGGTATACAATTTCCCTCGTGATAATCCACTTACCATTGCTGTGCAACTGCTCTACTCGATTGCCATTATCTTGACGTAAGTCTTCATGTATGCAAATGCCATGTACTTTTATTAAATCATCTAATGTACACAACAGTGCTCCATTAATGCTGTTTCCGGCAACGAAAATCTTGGAAAACGGTATATTTCGAAAATGCAGATCGGGAAGCCAAGACTTTAAAGTAAAATGGTGCAAGAATCTGTTTCGAGTTTTCTTACTATCTTTCTGTGCGGCAGTGGCATTTGGCATTGGAGGGGAAAACCTGGATGTTTTCGTATCGCTAGGTAAAGTGTACCATCTAATATCGGAAAAATAAGCTGATTTTAACACATTTACAGTCGGTTCCGTTGCTTGTGTTCCCCTGTGCTTTATATTTCCAGGCAAGTTTCGACCCTGCTATACATTTTTACTGCTACCTAACATGTCAATATTTAGGACTCTTCCACTACAAGGTATCCAAGAGCTTGAAGGAGAAAACCATGGACATTGTCCTGTCGACATTCGGCATTGGCATCATGATATTTACACTGTATGTCACCATCGCTTCATTTGTGAAGCCGGAAATTGCCTCTTTTGTATTATCACCTTATTGCCCCACATAGAAATTTGCATGAATAAAAGAAAATTCTTTTTTACTGCTCAGCACCATCATTATTGAAACTCACACATTGCCTGACATTTTTTCTGTGATTCCAAATAGTATAAATAGCACGATATTTCTTGACGTGTCTAGTAAATCCATATCAAATACATATTCTACAACTCAAACAAACATATTCCAAATGACACATAGCAAAGATAACAATGCTCGCCCAGAACGCCAAGAAAGACATGTTGCCAGGTAAGTTTGGATGGAGAGCATCTTACGAGATCAAAATGGCTCATTATTATGAAATTAGAAATGGCCAAACTGTCACCATGAAGAAGGGAGGCGCTGGACATGCCAACTGGGGAGTCGAAGGCGATGAGGTACCTGACTTATATGAATACACGCATGAAGTGGTTGAAGAGGCTATTACCAAGGCTGACAAAGTGAACATTGTTGATGCTGACACGTTTAAAAACATGCGCTCTTAATTCCTGGACACTGGCGTACTATATCTTGTAAATACCTCTCCATCTAATGTACCATAATCAATAAAACCCTCAGCTTTAACGTAATCTACACTGCATTGTTGATGTTTACTCAAGCATCAAGCCGACTTGGCATTTCAAAGTAGGATTATCTCAAAAGAAATGCCGCGAAAACAACATCTAAACCTACTCGTGTTGTTCTGTTTGTCTGACAAGTGTGTGTGGCTACGATAATCTTGCTACTGACACAAACTATGACAAATCCAAACAGATATAATCGCTGACTTGCCTAGAACGAATAGAAAGCGGATAAACCAGCGTTAGCCGGTTGGTCGTGCGTATGTGCCTCTTATACTTGACATGTTGTGGACAATCTTTATCATTCAAAAAAGACAAATATCTGTAGACACCTGATGACCTATGATTTGATGTAAGTTGGCATCGTCTATCTATATGAACGCAGCTGTCTTGGTGTGTGTGTATGTTCAGACTTGTTCTTCATGCCCCTCTAATTTTGAAACAGGAGTATGGCGGTTTCTATGGCGTGTTGTATCACCAATATATAGATGGTATTCATGTCCATAACGGACATCCGCAAGAAGCATTCTGCAAGCCTATGATGCTTTGATAAAGAAACCGTACAGTGACACATGAACTCCAAGCCCTCCCACGTTTTTCTTTGAGAACGGGATCCATTCTTGCATAGACTAAGCCCTAATTAGCCACCATTGATAGGTACATTATTGCAACAAGTGTTTATGCTTTGGATGGCTCTTTGCCTTCACTTCGCTTCGGTGAGAGCCAACCAGCGCAGCGGCAGTTCGCGCTACCGTATCTTATCAAAATACTGTTACTTTCATTTTGACTTCCATTTGCATATGAAAACCATATTATCTGTAATTCTGATTCTTATATGATGCTCTTCATCCATATACACGTATCTACTTCATATACGGGTAAGCAGTATACTGGTATTTCCTCTTTTTAGTCCTTAGTGTCCCTGATACAGCAACATCTGAGCGCATTTGAGCTGCGTTTTCTTGCGTTCAAGGCTGTTTTAGATCGTCAGAATAGTACCAAACAATTGTACTTTAGTAATAACTTCCTGATATCTTTGCTCAACTTTTTGGAGACCCAAAAAACATCATCAAGAATTGGCCAAAAAGCATGAGGTACCCCTCATGGTTTTCATCGAAAATCAAACGATCATATTTTTGCCCTCAAAAATGAAGACTTTTGTTATGGTATATATTGAATCAAAATGATGCTATTGACCCAAAGCAACCCCTAAAACCATCCTTGTGAGACCTTGATATGGAAAATCTCGCCTTTTTTGCCAGAAATCTCATTTTCTATTCTACCAAATTTCTCAAAAAATTCATTCAAAACACCTACTACAATTAGCACCATTGGAAGCGCCTTGAAAAGTACTCCAAGAATGTATTAGGAAGTACTTTTTTTGTAGGGGAGTTGTACTCCATTTTTTATGTAAAGTCCTCTAAATGTCATGATGAGGGGAGAAGAAGACTAAGATATGTTACTGGATCAGTAGAGGTGCGGTCATGCATTTGGTGGATTTGGTGTGTAGCAAGAAACTCGCGCCAATCTGGTTGTGGGTGTCCAGAGAGCGAAATGGCTATAGTTTTCCTGTAATTTAGTAGTGCATTCGATGCTCTCATGTATGTATAGATAGAGTCCTGCAGAAGAAGAAAATCCAAAAAGTTCTTCAAATAGACTAATGTGTCATCTGCATAGGCTAGAATTTTGTACTTAATTGGATTGCAATGGGTGGGAGAGACTGAAGGAGTGTTGCAAGGGGAGGCTGGCGGAGAGGATGCGTTGGTGAGGCTTTTGGTTAGATCGTCTATGTCAACAGTAGGTGATGGATGTGATGGGGCTTTTTGTTGTACATGGAAACCCTCAAAAGTAGGGTTCTGTTGAGTGGAGCAGAGGAAAGGGTCAAAAGCAATGTTGAAAAGGAGGGGACTGAGTGGATCACCTTGTTGAAGGCCTCTTTCTTGAGGAAAAGGTGCCGTGGTGATGTGGCCATTAATGTTGATTTGGATGTTAGTGGAGAAGAAAAGTGAGATGATACAGTGTGTGAAAGATTGTGGAATACCAAATTGGAGCATAATGTGTTGAAGATATTCGGGATGAATACGATCATATGCTTTTTCTTGATCCAAAAGAAGAGCAATGGCGGATGAATGGTTGGTAGTAGCTAGGAGTTTGGTGGTCCGTAATGCGAAGCCGTGCTCGCCAATGAAGCGGTTCGGCATGAATCCAAGTTGTTGGGGGCTGATTAGTTGTTGCATATGTGGCATCAGACGTTGGTTGAGCAGGCGTGTGAAGATTTTGGCATCGCAGTTGATTAACGAGATGGGACGAAAATTCCTCAGGTCTGTGAGATCGCCCTTTTTAGGGAGCAGGCACATGCAAGTAGTGAGCCAGCTGTTGGGAAAGATACCGAGGGTAAGAGCCTCCTTGAAGACGGCATGGGCAAGTTGGGCTGTTTGTTGGTGGGATAATAGCACCGCTAGGATTTCATAGGGTAGGCTATCCGTACCTGGGCTGCTATGGTTGGGTGACCGCTGTGCACCAGTCATAATCTCGTCGATGGTAAATGGCGTCTCCAAGGTGGGCTGGCTGTTTACTGGGATCTGTGCTGTGGCAGGGATGGTGTTGCATAGTTCAGAGATGCTGGTATAATCTATGGGGTCAGTAGTATATAGCTTACGATAAAAACATACTGCAGCATCCTGCATAGTCTCTGCCGTATCGCAGATGGAGTGGGTGTCTGGATGTTGGAGAGTATTAGGAAGTGCGGTCTGATCATCACAGTTTATATAGTCGAAGATAATAAAATAGATTAAAGAAGTCGAAAAAACCAGGTTTAGGCCAATCATGAGCAGGAAAAAATTAACCGAGTGTGAATAATTTTTGGTGGCGGGCGGCGCTGCTGCTGGCTGGCCCAAATACTTTTCTGATGATGACAATAATGATTGCAATGATGATTAAATGGGAATTATGAAGTTGAAAGTGCAGTTGCTTAGTCCAAATAATTTTCTTTGCTTTCTTCAGTAGGTTTTTCCTATAAATATGTCTTTTGCAATGACAATCTCCCAAAAAAAAGTCATTGAAGATCTTACACAAGTCCTGAGTTTGTGCATGGCCAGCTTTATGGCTGATTGTTCTCTTGCTTGCGACTTTGGTAGAGTATCTTTGTACTTTCGCGAAAGCCATCTGATCAAGTACTGACGATATTATCCTTAATCAAATTTTTCCTGTGTGTTCGAACTCACTGCACCTTGTAATAGTTGAAACTAGTGGTCATGCCCTCCTTGTCCCTCTTGTATTAGATAAAACGGTCTTCCGGTAGCATGTTAATAACATAGTAAATACAAATAATCGCCTGCTTTTTCTCCATAAAAAAAAAGCTACACTTGGTTCATATAATCAATAAATTGGCAGTGGTTTTCCAGTAAAGTTATACACATTAATACATGGTATGAGTCATGTTTTACCAGAGCAATATTTACGATGATAATAAGCTGTGTCGCCATTGATCTTCACTTTAGTTTGCAGTATCGGTTTCCTTAGATCTTGGGCGTAGCATATATCCAACCCGCAGAGCGAATCAAATTTTATTGCGAGTCTTTTTGCAGCTTCATCAGTGCTTTCTCCGTTGTAAGAGCATTGTTCCGGGAGATATTTGTCATAAAAGGTACCAATGAAGGTTGATTAATATAAACAAGTTGGTCCACAAGAAAAAAAAAAAAAAGTTGCTCAACCATAAAAAGATAGGGGAATCTATCAGTTCATGCAAACATTTGTCCAATTGATGGCCAGAATGTCAAAATATCACCGCATAGAACCATGTTTGTATTGCAGTCATGCGATAATCTCTGTTTCGTTTGTTTTTTCCCATCATTGCAGTGGCCATAAAAACGCCCACATTTGCTAGCTTCCATTTTTTCTTTCTTCATTCTTCTTCTTTATATATTCAAAATCATGACTCGTAGCAAGGATTCCGTTTTTTCTTACCAACAGCGCCATGAAAGACATGTAGCCAGGTACGCCCGCCGTGATTTTGTTGTCATCTCATCTAAGAATGTAGAGACTAAACATGCTGATTAGAAATGGCCAAAGCGAATTGCGTTATGGCGTAAAGAAAATGGGCGCTGGTGCTGGTAACTGGGGTGTCTTGGGTGATGAATTGCCTGATGTTCAAGAGATTGTTCGTGCCGAGATTGAAAGTAATAGCTTGCCAGGAAATCATCATCAAAACGGTACAAAGCTTAATCTGGTTGATTCAGAGACATTTGAATATATGCGCTCAACTGAACAAGCTTCCTAAATGCATATGATATCGACTCCTCTCTTTCTGTCTAGTCAAAACCCTTCCGCTTCCTCTCCTTTTTATTCCATCGCAATAAAATCAACTGTTTATGCAGCTACATCTTCCTGTGGCTGTAATACTGTCTCTTGTAATTTGATGGCTAGTTTCTCTTCTTGCAACTGATGATATCGCTTCTCCATAGCCTCCAATTCATGGATTCGGTTGACCTGAGCCACCAGTTGCTCAGTCGCTATATTCATCCAAGTTAATGCTTACATTTTAAGCAGTTCACCAATGACCCTTACCCGACTTGAAATGCTCTTGTGATGTACGCAACGATGGCGATACAAACAACCCAAACCAATGCAATGGATCCCCGCTCTTTTTGATCTTTTTCTTGTTCTTTTTTTCGTCCAATTCTATATCATCCTTGTCGTCTTGAGGCTTCTCTTCCACTGCCACCCACTCTGAGTTCTTCTTTTTCTCTGGCTCATGCACATTGCGCTTCCTTAGGCCGTCTTTCTTTTCGTCTAATGCTGGTTTTGGCTTCACAGGCGGTGCTATTGTCTTGGTGTGCATGATGCTTTGATCGTCAATTTCACTAGCAACCAGCGTTATCCAGCTAGCCTCATTCCTCCTTTTTGCAATAGCTACTTACATTTGCAATATGGCCTTCATACGCTCGTCATACGAAAAATGAGATACTGTGCGTGCTCCCATGGTATATTTGGCATGCGCTAAATTAAGAAATCCCTATCATGTGTATGCATTGGCCATTTAGCGAGTGAAAACATCTGTGTATTCTGTCTGTCTCTTGTATACTTTTTGAAACTGGCCTCCTGTTTCCTTCCATTGCTGCGAGTATTCATTCAGCTTTGTCAAATACGCTCTACTTAGAGTGTCCAATTCCTGGCAGATAGCTTTGTAATTGCTGCTAGACATGCTTTATTAGTTATTAATAAGATAATAAATGAGAGAAAGAAAGAAGGAAGAAAGCGCGCGTTTTTGTTTATCGTTGAAATGCTGCAAATTTAATTTAAACTGTTGGTATCAAGCATCACAACAGCAAGCATGATTCAACAACCGATGTTAGTGGTGCTTCTTGTTGTCTCCTGCTTCTTCTTGCTCCTCGTCTTCTTCTTCTGCTTCTTCTTCTCGGTCAGTCTCTTGATCGTCCTCAGTCTCCTTGTCCTTGTTGGACCGCTTCATGACAAAGTAGTGTGTGATTTGGAGTCCAATGATACCTGAATCCATGCTTATTTAAGCACATTGCGATCACCTTTAAAAATAGAAACGACACTCACCCGTAATGGCCAGCACAATGATAAAATGGGCTGCAGCTATATTTTTCAAGGAAGCCGTGATATCACTCACATCTGCTGACTGATTGACGACCGCAATGGCTATAAAATGTTGGGTTATGACCCTAAGCGTACAATGCTCATTTTCACACCTACCTGGTTTCACGGACGAAAGATAGGTAGTAACTCCAAACATCATCAACACTGGATACAACATGCATGAATATCGTCTAAGGGGAGGGTGGGGGGGGGGGACGGGGAACAGGCTTACCTAATGAGGCTCCATCAAATAGCAAGTTTCCATCTGTCATAGTTAATAAGCCTGTAGCAAAACCAGTTGCTGCAATACACAAATTAGCAATAGGAACGTATTTCAAGATGTTGGGAATATGGCCTTGATTCGCATAATAAAACTAAATGGCATGCTAGTTAGCAACACTGCGCCAATATGGATTCATGTCATGTTTACAGTTGCTCGAGTGATCGCCTCTGGATATTCTGATGGGTTGGCCCAGAGCAAATAGTAATCGAATGCCCAATCTGACCAATAAGTCTACATGTACAAGACATTGCATGAAAGTTAGATCTACATTTATAATTCCCGGGCCAACAGGGTTTTGCTTACACCATAAGAAAAAAAACATGAACACAGTATAAGAGCCACTTTGGCTGTTTGCATGTATTCTCTGTCCATTTTACTGCTTGCAATTGTGAGAGTAAAAGAGAATGTGAAAAGAGAAAGAGAGAGAGAGACAAAAAACCAACTCGCCCAATTTACACCAAAGTAAATGACATCATGTAAGCTGTATAAAATGGGTTTGAACTCTCTTGTGGTTGTACGCTTTTTTTTTTTTTTTTTTTTTTTTTCTTCTCTTCTTCTTTTCATTCTCTTTTTCTATCTTTGTAGAAGAAAGATGGATGATTATCCAAATAGAAGACGACCTCATAATGCAGCAGCCCCCATCATAGGTTCTCCTTTATCTGATCCAGGTATATCCTCATTATCCACATCACCGCAATCCTTCTTTTTTGAGAGGACTCAATCGCTGGATGCCATCACACATCAATCCTTCCCAGATATGGGAAGATCTCTTTCTGTCGTAAGCGAGATCGAGGTCATCCTGGATGATGGCACTACGCAAAAGAGAACTGTATCGCTCTCTACGATACCTGACCAAGACGAGCACGAAGATCACTACGGATCAAGACGAAGCAGAAGAAACAGGTACCCATGATCCTCTGCTTGATCTGTGTTGTGCAAAACGCTGAAAATTTTTCTTAGCTCAACAGACAATCACCATGATGATGCGGATGCGGATGACACAACACCACTATTAAAGTCGCACAAGGACGTATATCAGGCCATAGGCTATCAACCTCATCAGGAAGATCAGTTATCTTCTTCTTCTGACAGTGATACAGACTCCTCCACCTCAGACGACGACTCAGACGAGTCATTCTTCCCTGTGCAAACAACGCCTTCCAAACGCAAATCACACTATGTCATTGAGGACGATCATGGATCTGCAGGCTGGGCAAGTCGGCTCTATTCCACGATACATGCCCTTTCAGCTGCTTGTACATTTACGCCTCGTCAACGTCTTGTGCTCAAGTGCAGTTTTGCCTACATGTTGGGCTCCTTGTTCACATTTGTGCCTGCCATGAACGCACTGATCGGCTACAACCATGTCTCCAGCCATCTGGTAGCGACAGCCACCGTTTTTTTCAATCCTGCGAAATCACTAGGCGGCATGGTAGAAGCGGCACTGTATGGTTGGGGATACACACTGTTTGCGTTGGTCGTGTGCTTGGGCTCCATGATTACAACCGACTTTTTTGTGGATCGCAACATGTTTAACATTGCGCATGCCATCTCGCTGGGCTTCTGGTTAGCGGGATCTACATTTATTGTGGCATTTCTAAAGGCACATTGGAACAAACCACCTGTTGCCACAGGTAAAAAAAAAAAAAAAAAAAAAAAAAAAAAAAAAATACACGTATTTATATTGGCCTTTTGACATTTATACCTCTATATAGCATCTAGCTTATGTTTCATCATCATTTTCATTATTGTGGTTCGAGAAGGGTCAGCGAATCGAGGTGATTTCGATACGACTCGCATTGAACAAATTACATCTGCCGTGGCGACTGGTACCTTGGTCACTGTGTCATGTTGCATTCTCTTCTGGCCTATATCCGCAAGCAAGAAGCTAAAGTAAGTTTCATGACATATGTTTAGACTAGCAAAAAAAAAAAAAAAAAATACTAAATTTTATGAATCCAAAAGGCAGGATTTAGAGGCTACACTCATGTCGTACAAGGTGCTTTTGAAACTGTTGACCAAAACCTTCTTGTTGGATGATGATCTCCCTGAATTCAAGGCAAATAATTCCCTCAAAACAGCTATTGACTCTCACCGCGCTAGTTTCACATCGTTGCAGAAATCACTGGCTGAGGCAAAACTGGAGGTTATTTGGAATGACGAAATAAGAGGCTGCACAAAGGAATACGATGCTGTGGTCAAGAGCATGCAGCGCCTCGCTCAGTCGATGGGTGGCCTCAGAAGCAGTTGTGGTCTCCAGTTTGAACTCATGCAACAAGATGGTGCAAAAAACGCTAAAAAGCCTGGTTCATCATCATCCCCCTCGGCTGCATCATCGTCGCGCAATATCAAGCTTAGAAAAGGCAGGGAGACCTGGAACATCAAAGCAGATCATCACCGTCGTAAGTTGGAAGGCCAGATCAGGCGTCAAAAGCAACAACAGCGACAACAACAGCAAAGCGCCTTCAAATCAAAAAGAGCACTGACAGAAGACGAATTCTTTCAACTGCCTAACCATCATAGCCATCAAAACGAAGATCCAGACGACGACACATTAATTGAATTCATTCACACTATACGCCAACCGTTGAAATCACTTGCCTACACGTGTAAACAAACCATCCTTCATTTACAAAATGAGTTTTCCAGCAAACCTAGAACTGGGCCCAGCCACGAAACACTCAAGAGTAATCTGATTAAAGCCATTGCCTTGTTTGAGGTATCGCAACGTCAAGCTGTGAAACGATTAAACAAGCATCGATTGAAACGCCATCCTCCTCCTCCATCCAGTAGCACCAGCGCCTTTCACTCTTGGGCTGATAGCTATGCTCCTTCCGAGGATGTGTTTTTGGTGTACTTTTTTGTATTCAACATGATTGAATTTGCAAGAGAATTGATCTCGTTGGTGGAATCAGTAGAGGCACTCTCCATTGTCAAACAAAAGAAGCGCACCTTGTGTGCCCTGATCTGCCAATTCTTCACCAGCAAAACATCTGAAGCGACGACGACAGCAGCATCAGATAAAAAGAAGCCTGCCTTTATTCCAAATGAACGACACAAGATGGACACTTTGCACACACCTGTACCCAAGACACATTGGAGACGTATTATTTTGCGTGTATGGAGAACATTTTCACTGTTTAAACTACAAAAGGTGAGATATGCTACCAAGGCGACTGTGGCTGTGATTCTGCTAGCCATACCTGCTTTTCTGGAATCCACGGGTGCCTGGTTTCGTGAATGGCGCATGGAATGGGCTCTTATTACTGTAAGTTTTTGTTTGCTTGTATGTGTATAATTGTACTCATGTAAATACCCAAAGTTGATGGTTGTCATGACACCAGTTGTTGGAGGCACCAATTTAGTCGCCATTTATCGTATTTACTCTACTACGTTGGGCTGCTTTGTAGCTATGTGTTTCTATTTGCTGTTTCCAGACAACATGTACATTTTGATCCTGTGTACCTGGCTGTTTTCTATTCCTAATTTCTGGTTAATTCTTCATCACAAGCACGGCAAATTTGGTCAATTCACCTTGCTCGCTTACAATCTGGTCATGCTCAACAAGTACAATGACAGAGAAACACATCGCATTGAAGTGACTCACTTGGCATTGCAGCGATTGCTGTCTATCTTAGTCGGTGTCATTTTTGGTTTGTTCGCTACTGCTTATGTTTGGCCCTATGAAGCCAGAGTGGAACTACGGAAGGGTGTTTCTGACTTTTTGCTTCGGCTAGCTTGGCTCTACCAGCGATTGGTATCCGTCTACTCACAACGACCTTCTTCCTCGCCTACTGAGAGTAGCGTCATTGCATTCGCTTCGTTGGACGATGTACGCGCACAAAGACAACATGCCTCGCAAGTGTTTATGGATGTGGAACTTGGGCTTCAGCGTACCTTGTTGGAGCTGCAAGAATTGCTCAAACAAACGCCCAATGAACCTCGGTTAAAGGGTGCATTTCCCGTAGCGACCTACAGCGACATTTTAGCTTCATTGCAAAATATCACAGACAAGTTTGCCTCCATGCGAACAGTGGTCTTCAAAGATGTCTGGTATGAGCAAGTGCAGCAAGACTTTATCAGCCCCGTGAGCCAAGAGAGAAAGGAAATGGTAGGCAATGTCTTGCTCTACTTTTACATTTTAGCCTCGGCCATACGACTCAAGACGCCCTTGCCACCGTATTTACCTCCAGCACGTAAGGCATGGGAATCATTGATCACACGATTGCGACAGCTCCCTGTCGTTCAGTCCAAACAACTGCTTGAAAAGGATCACGTCTACTTATTCTACTATACCTATGTTACTGTATTGGAAGACATTATTCGAGAGTTAGACAAGGTAAGGCAGTACATTGTTTATAAAGTTAATTTATTTACGATGCTTTTTCTTTTGATGCACATACAACACAGCTTGGTGCCAACATGACGCTCTTGTTCGGTGCCCTTGTACCAGGAGATCAGTGGGAGGCATTGTTTGATGCCAACGCAGACGACATTGAGCAAAGTACTAGTCTTTTGCTGTTTGAGGAGAACCATTAGTCAGTATTTTGTTCCAATAACACTAGTGCATCCTCTCTCGGTGATTCCAAATGTAGGGCTGCTATGGCATCAGTCGGTGTCATGACCTTGATAGGTGTTCCTGGCTCTGTTCTGAGTTCATGCACCACATAATAAATCTGAATATTTTCTTTGTCATTGAAATTTTTATCTGCTTGCACTTGATGGAAGCTCGCCATCCTGACAACAAAACTCATCAACATATCTGGTCATCATTGATGACTAGAAATAAATGACTTGGAGGTGATAACAAGGCTACGCTTCATCATTCTCAACTACAGTATTATTATCAATTTTTACTTATACTGTATTATCCAGTATACAACATCACTACTGTCTTATAGTATTTACTCTCTATTCTCTGGATTTAGTTACAAAGCATGCTATCATGTCACCATAATCTTCTCATGCGACATTGCCCTTAGTCATGCCTTATGAAGAGTCGAAATGCTCATCGTAACGTAATAAATTTATGGTCCCTAGACATTTTCAAAGCATCAAAAAGGAAAGAGGTTGATCTAACAGGTATTTTGATCGACCAGAATATAGTATGCAAAGAGGATAGCATGACTAGTCACATTAATATGTAATTTGCTATCTACTTTCCATGCGCTTCAAGAGCATTTCATACTGTATTGCAGTATGAAAAGGGCGTTGAGTTTGCCAGCTGGCCCCACAAGCCAAGATTAATTCAAATCCAGAATCATATTTTGCTTTAGATTGGACACATCTTGGTGATTTTCGACTCGATCGAACTATTTTGCCAGATTCGACTATATAAAATATGATGATCATCTTATGCGTCTTTAAGCTTTCTTGGAGTGCTTTTCAAGGAGCTTTCAATGGTACCGAGTAAGATTGAGGTTTTGAATAAACTTATTGAGCAACTTATGAAACTATGAAAAGAGGTTTCTGGCCAAAAAGTCAAAGTTTTGTATATCAATGTCCTACAAAGATGATTTCAGAGGTTACGTCGGATTGATAGAAACATTTTGATTCAAGATATACCATAGTGAAAGTCTTCATTTTTAAGGCCAAAAACTCGGTCATTTGATTTTCGATGAAAACCATGAGGTGCCCCTCATGCTTTTAGGTTGATTTTTGCCCATGTTTTTTTTGATCCCCAAAAAGTTGAGCAAAGGTGTCAGAAAGTAAATGCCGGATGGGAGCAATTGTTTGGTGCTATTCTGATGATCTAAAACGACCTTGAACGCGAGAAAACGCAGCTCAAATACACTCAGATTTTGCTGTCTCAGGGACACTAAGGGCTAAAAAGGGGCAACATTAGTATGCTGCTTGCCCGTATATCAAGTAGCTACGTGTATATAGATGTAGAGCATCACATAAGAATCAGATCCACAGATTATATGAGGTTTTCCTGTGTAAGTAAAGGTTCAACATGAAAGCAGTAGTATTTTGATAAGATACGCAAGGGCAATCGGTAGCGCGAACTGCCGCTGCGCTAGGTGGTTCTCATCGAACCGAAGCGCAAGCACTCGTATCATATAAAGAAAGGGGCCATTATGGTGCAGTGAATTCAAAGATTTAATGGCAATTCAATAAACATAATACCGTATGATTTGTCATGGATATCGTAAAGCTGTTTCATTTTTCTTGTAGCTACCTTTCTTTCATTTTCGACCCACCTCTACTTGCGTACAATTAAGTCTTATCATCATCAGGACTGAAGATTTCTCTTTCAAGCCTATGTGCTAAATCTTGAGAGCGCAATGCAACACAAAATATATCATACTGCAAAAGGTTTACCATTCAAAGCATGTCATGCAACCCTCAGTACAGCAAGGTACAGCAAGATATTCGACAACAAAAGTTGGATCAAGCTCCAGCAACAGCATACTAGGTGAATTCTGCTCTAACCATTGTATGTTGTTGCTTGTTAATTATGATAGACATCCCCAGATCTTTAAACACTTGCAATTTGGAGTAATGTGATGATGCTGCGAAGCAACGATTACTCATTTACGACGAGATGTACAGATACTATGGCCATCGTCCAAAGTTAAAATTCAAAAGATACATCAAAAAAGCAACAAACACACGAAGAAAAATGTCTAGTGCTCGACAATAACAACCCGGACAAGAACAAAACATCACCATGCAACGACATATACCGTTACAATATCATAACATACGGAGCGGCTGTTTTCTTGCCATTGATGCGAGGTAACAAGGCGGCATCCTTAAGGTCGTTTTTTTTAGGGCTGTACAAACGTACTGCATTCGATCTCACCATTACACAGGGCAAACAAGTTTTATTTTGTAAAATTGAGCATGTTTATTGGAAAGCAAATCCAGTTGAACATTCGCTAATTGCTTTAAAGAGGTTCGCTCTAAGATCTTCATAGGTCAAGTATTGAGGTAAATCGATTTGATTAAAGCTATAGATGCATGAATTAGATTTGACTTGAAAAATACAAACTACAAGGCACACAACTTACCAAGTATGAGCAGATGGCAAACGATTGACATCACCAAATTCCTTGTGGATCTGAAACTTTTGAACACCATTTGAACCTTGCAACTCTGCAAAACCTTCCAATGGCACCTTGGATGTGCCTGTAGAAAACTGCAGTAATTTGGCTCTTTCTTCTTGATCAAAGGATCGCACAGCACGCCAGAACCATTGAATTTGAGGAGATGACAGCGTGTATCCTTCGTAGACAGTGTTGGCCTTCCATTCATCAATGTCAATGTCGGGTAAACCAGAGATCAACAGTTCCAACTCTTGCTCATTGAAGATTTGGATCAACGAGGCAGGGATGATATCGTGGAACCCTTCCAAGAAAGCATTGACTTGGTCTTTAATGGCCAGCACCAGCTTTTGCTCTGTTACCAAAGTGACATATTCGTGCTTGTTCTCCTCTGTCACTGGAATATTTCTTCCGTCCGGCTTCAGATCAATGATCTTGTTGGTACCAAAATCGTCTGTTTCCACGCTGAATGTAAGATCGATGATGTCGGTAATATCATTCTCCAGCATCCACACTAAACTCTTGTAATAGGCAGGATCCACAGCTTCCACATCGCGATAGTCCACAGAACGTCCCAACATCAGCTTGTAGAATGAACGGGTGAAATAGGCATCCAGTAGGCGACCATCATGAATAGCTTTACCAATAATACGACCTACACACTTAAAGTAACTCAAATGCTCAGAATTGACACCGGAAGCTCGGTTTGGCTGGTAGGTGAGTTTGTCAGCAGCCGATGTGATGAACAAGGCATAATTGGGATCAAACATTTGACGAGCCAAAACAGAAAACCATTCACGAGCAACACCACCTGCATCCACGCCTTCTTCGCCATGGAAATGAACATTGAGCTTACCATACTTGATCTCATCGCCAGTCAAGCCCTGCAATTTACGATAGGTATCTTCAAATACGTTGGCACGGTCCAGAGAGAGTCTCAACGAGGGATACTGCTCACGACGATTACTACGTTTGTGCAACTGTTGAACGAAATAGTTTCTCTTGTTGTCAAATTCCAGAATCTTGGGATTGTGGATCAAAAGCGAGAAAGAGCCGCTCATCAATGAAGGGTTGTTGCGCACCATGATGTTGAGGATCTTTTTGTGCTCCTCCGTAAAGCTCAAAAAGAACCCTTCAACAGGGTTCGCTGTCTCTGTACTGCTCTTTGCCGTGTACCCTTTATGATTCACATACTTGGAGACCGCCATGAATGACTCCACCAAAGGCAGCAACACGGATGCGACATTGAGCAAGTCTTCTCTCTCCTGGATCAAACCAAGACAGGCACCCAGTTTTGTCCACAAGGGCAAAAAGTCCAGCTTGTCGTAAATCTTGAGCACAGCCTTTTCGTTTTGTTCAGCATGATCCGATGACACCGTACGCTTGTTGTTGCGCGTATACAAGTAGTCCATGGCCTTGAGCACACGTAGTAATCTGGCCTGATGAGATGTAGCAGCAGAGAATTGAGCAAGCGCAGAGCCTTCCAGCTCAGCACCTGCCTTCAGTTGATTCAAAATCAGGTACAGCTGCTGCAAATCGACAATGATCTGCTTGCCACAGGCATTTGCAATGCTGGTGAGTCCATTGATGATGGTATCCATAGCACCATCTAAAGGTGATAGGCGTGAAAGAACGTTGACGGTCGACCTGAACGTATGACTAGAGCATTCACCGATAGACAGCACGTCCACTATCTTTTGTATGTATTCAAAAGGTATCAAAGGCGGCTGAGGAGGCGCACGGCGATGTGCCGTATCCGATTTGACCTTTCTGTTGTAATTTGACACCAAGTTGGGTATAGGACGACACATGACTTCGAGCAGATTCATCAGTTGTTCCATCAGAGTGACATTTTCGATAAATACAGGGCGATCCAAGAGACCAATCAAGACCAGAATGGGATACTTGACAGCGTTGGCGTTGTTGATGAGTGTCTTGCTTGCTGTCTTTGATTTGCGACTACTGCCGCCACCTGTGGAATGACGACGCTTCAAGTAGCTCAAACTATCATGTTCCGTCAGGAAATAAGCAAGAGATCTGTCATTGAGGGTTACTACATAGTACAAAATCTCCAGGCAACGCTGAGCAATCAGATTGGGGACATTTTCAGCAGGAGCAGACACCACATGCACCGGTTTCTGTTCACTCTCAGGAGGCTTGTTACTATTGGATTTGTGGAGAGAGAGATTCATGAAGCTACGGTCAACCGCTGCCAAGTCGGTGCTACCGTCTTGTAGAATGCAGATCAGCAGAGACAACAGGTCAGATCGTGTCTTGCTATTCTCACATAAACTGAGCAACAATCTGTTCAGTAGAGCCTTGGAGATGGATTGCGGTACAAACACCAAACGAGCAAGTGTCGCCAACTGAGACTTGTCTACAATGCGAATGGCGTCCTTGGGATGGCTTGCTGGTTTGGCTGAATCTCTCATGCTTGATCTATTTACGTGTTGATCTCCATCGGATGCTCTCCCAATTCGCCAAGTAGCGTTGGCGTCATCTCGACTCGGTGTAGGACCACCAGAAGCAGCACCAGCAGCGCCAGCAACAGGTTGCGTGATGGGGAAGTTGACACGAGAAGCAAGACCCAGATTAGGATGCATTTGAACACCTTCCAGTTCAGTTGTATTAACGGCAATGTTGGGTGTGTTATTACTGGTGCCATCATTGGTTTGGTTGCTCTCCACCAATTGATCCATGTCTTGTGTATCTAAAAAGTCTCTGGCTTGACGTCTGCTACGATCAATGGATTCTTGTCTAAGCACTTCGTTACGAATATCAGGTGGTAATGCAGCCAAAAATTCAGGGCTAATTTCATCTTGATCCATGCTTTCAATATAAGGGCGTCGTTCTGCCATTTGTTGACTAATGACTTCAGCTCGAAGATCGTCGGGAAGTGCCTCCAAGAACTCGGCATCAATGCCTGTACCAGTGATATCGACTTCTTCGCCATGAATCATGACAATCACACGATCTTGTTGATCATCTGCTGCTATTTGGTCCTCCTCTTCTTGGTCTAAGTCTTGATCCTCTTCCACTTCTATCTGTACCTCAATCTCACTGTCATCATCGCTTGATGTAGCATTCAAGAAAATGTTTTGTATCTCTTGAGGCTGTTCAACTGTACGCTGATCTTGTTCAGCCTTGGGCTCGTCTTTTTGAAGGTCTTTCAACTCGGCGATAATACAATTGGTTAATTGAGAGGCTTTGGCAGATGCAACAGCAGGAATGTAGACCATGTGCGCTTCTTGGGTCCAACGATCCGTAGTGTGAGAGGGTTGGAATTCTTTGAGTAAATCAAGGGTTTCCTTGCTTTCCTGACTTTCAGCATCGTTTGTCGCATTGGCTTCGGTATTTATTGATGTGACAGCACCTGGTTGAGTGGGTTCATCATGGTTGTTTCTTTGACGCTGCTGACTGAACAAATTCTCCAAAATACGAACAGCACTGCCACCAATGATGTCCTCATAGGCTTGCAGATGGTTGCTATTGGCACCACACAAAATGGCAGTTTCAGCTGAAAGAGACGAGGGGTCTGCAGGAGCATCAGTTGTATTGGATGTGCCTCTCAACAATGGGTGCAGGATGACGTTGTCAAAGGGTCTTCCAGCACCATTACCGTCGCCTGTAGTGGTGTTTAATGAACCTCTGACTGTAGGATTAATAATATGAGTAGCTATAAATGTCATATTAGTCTGAGTAATCTTGTTGCCATGGAAACCCTTACCATCACCACCTTCGCGCGCCATACTATTAAATAGGTCGACTAATGTAACATGCGTTAGATAAGGTAGTCTTCATTAAGCCGGCAAGCAACTTACGATTACGCTCTACATCTTCGAGTTCTTCAGCAGTGAGACCATCTGTATCTAACTCATAATCAGCAGGATCAATGTCCATATCATCATCGTCATTTTCATCCACACTTAACTAAGAATATATAATTATTTGAATGAGCTGCATAATACACTACATGAATACAAAGTGCTTACCAAACTGCTATCTCGACGACGACGTCTTGCATGTCCGTTCAAACGACCCTCCTCTGTCAATTGCCATGCTAAATCTCGACTATCGTTGGAGTGAATGGAATCGCTTCTATCAGAATTGAGAGATTCGTTGGATGAATCATATTCGTTTGATGAAAAGCTGTTGGCGTCGCTTTCAGACTCTGAATCCGTGACGCTACTAGCCGTGTCAGACTGTTCTCAAATGCAACATGAGTCATCTGGTACTGTTGAACCACTCACTTACTTACCGAATCTTCTTCATCTGTGTCAGCATGATGGAATCGATGGCGTCTAAACACAATGTCCTGATCATTTTCTTCCATGGAAGAAGCATCCGAGTCCAAGTCGATCTCTAAACCACTGGAATCACTGGTATCCTCGATAATTTCTTCGCCAGAGCTGCGTGTTATATTAGATACTGGTCAACAACTAGAAAGTGGGGGGGGGGGAATTACCTAGCCATGGAAATGTCATCATCTGATTCTTCTTCTTCACTGCTTTCTTCTTCCAATGCTGTGCCATCAAACATGGCCAGAGATGAATTTCGATACAAGTCATTGACTTCACCTGCCTCTGCGTCTTCTTCATCAGTGTCCATTGGAATATACATGTCTTGGTCATCGTCGTCTTCTTCATCTTCCGCATCACCGTCATTTTGCTGATGTACTGCATGAATTACTTGATTTGCGTGGTCAATTTCTCTTTGAATGGTGTCGAGGACAGGCGGAGAACCAGGGCGAGGAGCAGGAGTGGGAGGTGACTCACGGTGGATACGAATTGCTGATTTCGTCAACTGCTCCAAGGGTCTCAGAATCGAGTTGAGGATGGATTTGGCTTGAGGGTAATTGACATCCACATCGCTAATGACCGAAATCAAGATGGGCACAAAATTCTTCTCCAGCATGAGCTTGGACACCTGCTTGACAGCGTCTTCTTCCTTGGCGCTCACATCCACATTGATGCCAGTAGGACGTGCATTCAGTATGCGATGACACAGTTCAGTCAATGCAAAGTATCTGTTGTATTTGATACTGGCAGTGGCATTGGATTGCAGTGTGTCGTGCAGTGATTGCACTACTACATCCAGCACATGGTGTCGCACACTGGCAAGTACCTCTCGATGTGCCTCAATGTCCTTCTTCTGTATCTGTGTAGTATCATAGCACATGCCTACCAGCAAAGATGCCACCCACATGGAAACACCTTGCTTTTTGCGGTCTTGGTCAGTAAATGTGTTGATGGCGTTGTAAGGCAGCAATGTGTTGGTCAGTTTGAATAGGATGGACTGGCGAATACGTGTGTCTTTGGCAGACATGTCAGTGGAAGATGTTGCTGCTTCAAAATTCACAATATCAGACTTGCAAGAGGGGTAAGAAGACACCAGTTCAAAAATGCACTGTAACAGAAATCCAGTATAAGCGAGCTTGATGTTGGACTCGGTGTTGCTGGCTTGCGTCTGTACGAGCTGATTCAGCAAGAAATGAATGACCAGAGATGATGTGTCCACCGTCGATTCAGTAGGCGTGGCCTGCCCTTGCTTCTCTTCCTCTTCTTTAAGGCCAACATAGCGAATGCTCTTGGGTGTGTTGCCTAGTCGACACAGTTGTGTGCTAACTTGAACAAAGACTTCTGGATCACGCAATACCAAGTTGCTATGGTTCCTGAGAAAGGCATCGATATCCAACGAATCCGAGCGAGAGTTGTTGGCAAAAAAAGTAACCAGCCATTCGCGCATGGTAGCTGTCAATACCTGCTCGCTTTCCATAATGTGTCGCAAGATCATGATAATATACGTTTGCTGAATTTTAAGTGCTTTGAATTCAGAACTAGGTCGTTTGAAAAGTGGCGTCAAACCACCCAATTCCACAAATTGCAAGGCGGCTGAGTGGTGCTTTGTTAAACGCACAATGATTCTCAACACAGACACCAGGTTATCCTCTGTCAACGAGTCCATCTTGAGTAGGTCAATGCAGTACTTCATCAGCGTGGTTCTGTTTTCTGGCGTCACAATAGCAGGCTCACGTCCCGCGTCGTCTTGTTGTTGTGCTGCTGTGTCCTTGGGCTCATCGGATTGAGCTAGAGCGGCCTCCAAGATCAGAAACAGTGTTGTCAGCCACTTGGGATCCGGGAATTCGGGATGAGCGACGATCATATCCAGAAACTCAAACCAACTCATGTAGTCTGACATGGTAGTAATCAACAGGGCCATGACATCTTGCATACTGGGTTCACGCAACATGAGGGCAAAGATACGAATCTTGTTGAGGGAGGATGTAAAGGTGGTGAGTGCATTTTGGGAGCTGGTTGTAGTTCCATCACCACCGAAGAATAAGCGCACCGTCTCTTTTGTATTGACATCCCAGTGATGAGGGTCACCACAGCACAGCATGGCCATCAGTCCACGCACTTCAAAATCGAGGTCGCTGCGTTCGTCCACCAGACGAGACAGAATTTGAGGAATATGAGCACGCATCTCTTTGCGGTTGTGCTGCAGTTCTTTAAGGATTTGCTCGTGCTGGAAATCGGCGTCTGTCTTGACTTGGACCATCAAATGATTGGGTCTAGCTGAACCTCCATCCTGAGAGGGCACATAGATATCATCGTTGTCGTCATTGTGTTCTTCTTCAGTCGTATACATGCTTTCGTCTGCTTCTCCTTCTTCATCTTCAGAGGCAATGTCCTCGTATTCATCATCATTGTCATCCTCTACCACAACATCTTGTGCTGCTGCTTGATTGGCGGAAGGAGGTGTTCTCAAAGCAGAAGGTCTGTATCTAGCTAGTACCATGGCAGCTTGTGCGAGGTTATTGTTCTCCCGCAAAGCCTCTGTAGCCAAAGCTGGGTCATACCACATGTTGACCAGAATGCGAACACCAGCATCAAATTCAGTTGAAGTCAAAGGATTGGAGCTCTGCAACTGAGGCAAGATGTCCAGCTGAGGAGGGCCTGCTTCCACTGTGTGTTGTACCAAACGTCGACTAAAGAGATTGTCCAAAGCACAGATACCGTAACGCATGGTACGCAACGCATCTTCCACACGATCCGGTTCGAATCCCATGTCAATCAACGCTCTACGATTGGTGTCATAATGCTCAATTGTGCTGACATCCACCTCGCTCTTCTTGATGCCACCTGTTCTACGGGCCCGACAACGCGTCTCGCCTTCCTGCTTCATGTTTTGCGTGACACATCTCAGTAGGGAATGCAGCACATGTCTCGAGAACTTGCAGAGAAGAGGGCTCGAGAGATATGTGTACAGCCCGGTTAGTTTGAGTTGCATCGAGGCGACCCAGAGGTAGGGATCCAATAGTTCAGGGGAGGTGGTATAAGCGTCTTCTGGGCTCACTTGGATGAGGATGTTGGTATGAGGCGAGTGGAAGAACAGTTTAGAAGAACCCAAATGATGGAGAATAGCAAGCAAGAGTTCAATGCAGGTGTTGATACGCTGTGCCAATGCATCATCCTGCTCGTTTGCCTTGATCTTGTGTTCTGCTGCTTCCCAGAAGCGAGGGAGCATGTCATTCAGCAGGAAATCAATGACACCCGCTTTTTCAAAGGCAACTGCAATAGGTGTTTCCAGGGCAGTGCGAGATCTGTCGTCCAGCAGCAGCATAGAGATCATGGAGAACATAGATGAATAGTAGTCATATTTGCAATCAGGCATCTTGCTGTCTGCATCAAACATGTATCTAAGACTGGTGTTGAAGAGATCTGCCACCTCTGCAGCAACGAGTTTAGCACGTTCAGGGAAGGAGAGACTGGATCCAGCAGCAGTGGGAATACGACGGTTGGTAGATACCTTGATAATGCCTTGCAACACTGGCATGAGAGCAGGTGGTACTTCACTGAGTAGCAACTTGAAGCGTCTAATATTGATCACACGGGGGTCCTTGAGGTCTGCCTGCTGTTCAGAAGAGGCGCCTTGTGCGGTAGAATACCATGATTTGGGAACAGCGTCTCGAAGCAAAATGTTCTGCCACACCATGCATCTGTGAATATCACCAAGCATCTGTATCACATTCTTGTCTTGAGGGCTCTTTTCAATGCACCATTCCACTAAACGTCCAGCAAATTTGTTGCTTGTCAGGATGGCAGATGAAAAAATAGTAGAAAGCAATCCAATATAGCCAAACAAGACACTGAATTTCTTGAAGAGGCCGTTGCCTGCTTTCTGCGATACGTCATCTTTACCTAGAAATAGAGACATAAGTATATACGTAGCCAGGGTAACAATGATAGGGTGTCATGTTGACTTACCATTGGCTTCGATGTAATCATAGACAAGGGATCTATCATTGGGCAGTTCGTTGAATATAAAGCGAGATGATTCAAATACTTTGGCAGCAATCAGTTTAGCAAGCGCATTGGGCGACACATCGGCAATCACACGAAACACAAAACCGAGAGAATCAAATGCATTGGATACTGAAAAGTCGTAGGGTAGCATGGGCAGCGAGTAGTAGCTCAGTAGTAGTTCAGGTCCACCGTATTTGACAAATTCCTTGACATTGTCTACATTGCGCAAAAATCCTTCCAAAAACTAAGAATGAAAAAGTTTAGTCCATGCACCCAACTTCCGTGGTGATAAGGTACTCACTCTGGCTACTAGATCCACAAAGCCAAGCAACAGGCACTCTGCTCTCTCTAAGGGCGGTTCGTCTGTGCGTCTCTGATACACTAATTCATGGCAATTATCCAGTGGTTTGCCCTTTTCCGAGCGTCCAATCTCATTGACTTGCTGTAACAACTGGTTTGTACATTTGAACACTTCAAGTTTCAGCTTTGGGTGGTGTCTGATCAGTTCATCCATGGTTGTGCCCAGTGCTATCGTATTGCCGACATCAGAAGCGTTTGTAACAAAACTGGGTGCAGTCATCAAGCTGAAAAAGTGGGGCAAAGGAGATGCCTGGTCAAACATGTCGAGTCCAGCACTGTTAAGACAAATGGCACCAAAGGAATGCACCGATGCCATCAATACTTCAAAATTGGGTTGGTCGTACGTCTTGAATGTCTTGAGAAATGTCTGTGGTAATTTGAGTTCTTGTAGTACGGACAGTGAGGTAGGTTCGTTGTGAATAAATGTGGTGGCGACGTTGATGACAAGCGCAAAGACACTGGGTCCAAAAATGCGATGGTGCTCCATGACCTTCATGATAGTGTGTGGGATGCTGGATTCAATCAAGTTGCGCAATCCATCTGCTGTATCGCTACTTTCCATCATGCGGATCAAAAATCGCAGTGCATTCTTGGTCAGCGTCAGTGCATCGTAATTGGGTGGCTGCTGATTGCTCTCAATGCACTCGTCCACTTGTGTCTGGATCACTTTGAGCAGTACGTCCAGTCCATTTGCGCTGCAGAAGGATGAGAAAGACGTATTGATGTTGCTCATGATGGTGTCTAGTAGTCCAATCACTTTGATCAAGGCTTTTCTATAAATCGGGTTGGTGTTGCTTGGGTGATCCAAAACTTGAATTAGGGTGGACATGATGCCAGCTGACATAAGCATGGTGCCACCAGCAGATGTTTGTAATAAGAATGTGAGGAGGGTGAATAATGCGTCCAAGAAGTCTACTGTAAAAGCTATATCAGTAGAAATAAGATGAGCGATGTTTTCATACGCAAGAGCCCATCTATACTTACGGGATGTCGATTGACACAATTGACGAAGTATATGGAGCAATACGCCATGGTTTGCAGACGCATTAAAAGCGGCCAATACCTCTGTTACCTTGGTTCTATGTCGTGCAATGCCATCCAAGGCATACAATGCATAAGTTTGAATATCTACAGGAACACTGTTGTCGTAAGACACAAGCTGGGCAATCTGAGGCACCAGATGGGGCTCGTATATAAAGACTCTATTCTGAGCAACTGTTTCTGACATGGTATGTGCTATTGTAGAACCGAGTTAGTCTATGCATTCTAGGTCCTCTCTCTCTCTCTCTCTCTCTCAGCCAGTCCATAGTTACCCATGATCACGATGGATATAAATCGAATAATAAGCAATTGCTGGCGGACGGCCATGTCCGCCATGTGGTTGGCAATGCGCACTCGATTCAGCAGTTCAAAATGGCTCTCCTGTGGTACTTGATGCTCCTCTACCAGCTTCCAAAATAACTCTCGATCTGTGTATTGATTTGGCACAACACTGACATTGATAGCGTGCAGTCCCTCCTCTTCGTCCTGTTGCTCTACTCCTCTGCTGGTGCGGAAAAACGACATGCAAATTCGATTGTTGCCCATCACCGTGTCTGTGGATGACAGGTCTGCAATGGATCCTCCTCTCGCTAATTCTGTCACCTTGTCCTGGTGAGCCAAAAAACTGGATTGTACTGCTTTGGGGTTATTCACGCGCTGCGCCGGTCTCAGCATGAGTCGCAATACGGCTTCCAAAATATCAATGTCGGTAGTGTTTAATAGGTTGTTTAGATGCTATATTACAATTAAACGGTGAGCATCATCACTGCCCATGTATTGATCTACAAGCTTACCTCGTACGAGTTGTAGATGTTTCTGTTGGTACAATTTTCAAACAAAATCTTGGAGAACTGCAGTATGGCTAGCAACATTTGCTTTGTGTCGTCTGTAAAGGGTGTCTTTTGAATGTGATTTTCCTTGAGGTCGTACGCTTGGCATGTCGTTTCCAGTAACGCATCGAATCGGTTCAAAACAGCAACAAACTGGAACAAATCGCCTCTTGGAAAAGTCCAAGCTGGCAAGGCCCAAGTCTTTATATCGTTTTCATCGTCTTGCACCAAATGCTTGACGGCAGTGGCGAGCGCCTCAGGCTAAACATGATGATACATTCAGCAAGTGGCCAAAAAACACAGATTTCTTCAAGATAAACTTACCAATGGAGCAGGTTTCCTGATGGAAACTCTGGTAATTTTCATATTGGTTTATATACAAATGTGTAGGTGCAAAAAGGAAATGTAGAAAAAGAAAGCAAAAAGATTTTTCTTGCAGGCTATTCATCAGATACCTTATGCGGAGTTGTGCTGCTTTGACAAACGAATGCTTGACTGAGGGATACTTTACCAATGATCCGGGACTTTGTCTGGGTTGGGCAAGCCAAGTAATCATCGTCTATCGAGGAGAACTACGGTAACGTAGTCAAGTAAATGCAGAACAGGAATACACAAAGTCTGTATAAAGAGTAATACCTCCACGCGTTTGTCGTTGTTTTGGGCAATTCTCTACCAAGCTAGCCAACAAGACACTGAGATATTCAGTTGCTAATGTGCGTGCTACTCATCAAATCTATACTGATGTTTCTCAATTGCGTTGGATTCGTTCTGAGAATGATCCCATTGAGCTCGCAGCTGGTGTTGTCGCCAGCGCTACCTGGAATCTTTCTTCCTAGTGTCCTGGTGACATGTATGCATTTCAAGTTATGGATTTCTACGATTTGTATAACAAATTTGTCACATAGATGGTATTTATGAAGAGGCATCTTTTAAGTAACAAGGAAACAGGTTTTTTTTTTATTCAAACTGTAAAGTTTACAGCATAGTGAATTCACAATGTAACTACGTGAATATGGCAGAAAAAAAGTGAATTACTATTACCTTTGAACAAACGTCTGATGGATAGAACGAAATAAGGAAGCGGTAAGGAGGTTTGTTTCCGAGTGATGTGGTTGTGATTGTTCTAGCGTTGGTAAAAAGGTTTTCCGTTTATCATATTTTGCTTAACCACTTTCTTTCATTTTTCTAGTTGGTTGACATATATTGAGTGATGTAGCAAGACAAGCACTCAATATACAAGATGGCATTTTAACAGCACAAGTCGCGCACTGGAAAGACATGGAGCTCTCTCTCTCTCTCTCTCTCTCTCTCTCTATCAATTGAATCTTGCTTTCCTGTGTTTCCTTACAAAATGTGGAAAGAAGCCTGGTTAAACTGAAAGGATCCAACTCAAACCTGGAAATTGACTTGCTTTTGGGTAGATATGCTACAAAGGCTGAATCATACATTGCTGATCAAGATTTCATCCTGGCTTCCAAGAGCCGTTTAGAATAGCAGAATATGTAACCAGATAAATGAAAATAGAGCTGTATATATTATTCACTCTTCCAAGTTTGAACCAGGATTAATCTAGAGTTAAGCCCGAGCATATATATAGTTATTTAACAAGCGAATCTAGGACCTTGATCTGAGAACCGGGAGAATTGTAAACATCTTGCACCAGTAAAGGGAGGCTTGATGAATAAGAGGTTTTAAAGATCATTAGTAAGAGAGCAACACTAGTGTAGACATTGAATGGAATGGTTTTCATAGTAGCATTTGCTGAAAGAACACTTGCCAAAATTAGGAACCACTTCAGGGAAGGAATGCTATAGATTCACCTCATTTTAGGAGCTCAACTCCAACAGCATATTGACTATTAGTAGTAAGAAAACTGATGAGCTCAATAAATGCATTTCTGTAAAAAAGAGTCTAACTAGCTAGCTCTATTAGATATTTGAATACTTAACAGAAGCAAATTAAAACAATAAGAACAAAGCTATGGTGTTTTTTTTTCAATTCTCAACTCCATTTCTATGAGCCTAAACAAGCTTCCTTGACCTTTCTGATATGAGCAACAATATTCTCGTTAGCCAAAAGAATTCAATCACCGCTCAGTCAGTTTTCGATTGGGTAGGTTCTGGTCAATTCTCGACTTGATTAAACTATCTTGCATGATTCGACTATGTACATTGTGATGATCACCCCAAACCCCCTTAAACTTTCTTGTAGTATTTTCTAAGGCGCATCCAATGGTACTAATTATAATAAGTGTTTTGAATGAACTTATTGGGCAAACTTAAGAAATATGAAATCACGTTTTTGGCGAAAATGCCGAGATTTTACATATGAGAGTATCACCAACAACATTTCAGGGGTTGCTTTGAGTCGAGAGGAACATTTTGATTCAATATACATTATAGTAGAAGCCTTTATTTTTACGGTGAAAAACGCGATCGTTTGATTTTTGATAAAAACCATGAGGGGTACCTCATGGCTTGGAGTCAATTTTCAATCATCCCAAAAAAGCTGGGCAAAGGTGTTAAACAGTTAGTGCTAACTCAGAACAACTGTTTTGGTGTCATCCTGCCAGCGTAAAACGGGCTTGTAACACGAGAAAACACGGCTCAAATGTACCTAAACTTTGCCTTGTTGTGTCTATTCTGAAGCTGTAGGAGCCAAAGCGAGCAAGCTGTGTTCCCTTTCAAAAATTGTTTTCATTGATACGTAGACTACTCGAGAGCACTCAAATTCACAGTTATGTGGAGGGCTTGTATGTGACAATAGACGGCTAAACAGTCTATATCAGTAGGAATTTCGATAAAACTTACAATATTTCAATGAATTGAGCCGAAGAAATCCATGTAAACTGGCTCATATTGAAGTAGAGCAAAGGCGAAAGCACAGAGACACTCGTTTAGTGGTATCAACAGAATTCTTCGATCATGGCAAGGCTCATTATGCGCTTCTTGTTTTGAAAATGCTATTTTTTGTTGGGGCCTCCATCTCTCTATTGATTTGAGACTTGCAATGCAATTTGGATATACCTGTTTCTATTTCAAATTGCTCTCTCTGTGGTGCTCGAGTGTGTGTATACGAGGACCGGATGCAACACTAACGCCAATGCTCTACTAAAAGGGATTCTACATAATACAACAACAAAGTTTGTTTATTCCAAATAGACATAAATAGAGAAGCATGATCAGCATGCTGCCAAGTGGAACTAAGGCATGTACACGTTATCAAGCAGTAATATATTGTTTGTTTGATTAGACATTTATGGCTTAATGATTTTAATTGCTGTGAAATGTTATGTTTTGTACAAATACTAGAAAATATTTTATTTTGG
This sequence comes from Mucor velutinosus, assembly GCF_035048745.1. Classification (NCBI taxonomy): domain Eukaryota; kingdom Fungi; phylum Mucoromycota; class Mucoromycetes; order Mucorales; family Mucoraceae; genus Mucor; species Mucor velutinosus. The sequence continues at coordinate 181,420 of NW_027041922.1, forward strand.
ATGGTTGGAAAAAAAAAAAAAAGAAAAAAAAGACAGCAAGCAATGTATATAGAGACTAAATGATGGCAAAATGGGTAAATGATATATAGAAAAAAAACTAATGAGCAACATGATGAATGATTATAAGAAAGGTTTTGTTTGTAGATGAACAGTTTAGCAGTTGTTTACTGTGCTACTGTTGCATTATCTACGTAATTTAGAACTACGCCGACAAATTCGTCTAGTATTTTGTTTGAATCGACATATTTAATTCCACCTTTTGTAGTAACTGTGGGTATGCAACATTGTTCTTGGTGTTCCTGGTGCTTTTGTTGTTGTTTTTGTTGTTCTGTACAGGCGGCAGGTGATGTGGAAGAAGATGCATTGTAGGATAGAAAAGCATGCATAGAGGGTAGCACACAAAAGTCATCTTGAGCAGCTTCCCCTGCTTTCTTGCCTTCAACTTTGACAAATTGAGTTGGTGCTTGTGTTACTACTGCTGCGTCTGTCATGGCTGCTTCAACCGCTTGCTTTTTGGAGGTGGGTACGGGTGTAGTAGAGTGATGGGAAGAGGATCGACGTCGTTTGTTGTTGTTTTGGTTGTCACTCGTGACACTGCTGACGCTACTAGTGCTGCTACTGCTAGTGCGACGTTGTAATGAAGGTGACAGATGCGGAAGTACAGGGCTGGATGAGGCTGATGAGAAATCAGGTGGTGATGAAGACCAAGAACTAGTGCGAGTAAATCTATCAATCGATGGCAGTTCAATCTTTTGCTGTGGTGCACTGTAGAAAGGTAGTTCAATGATATCACTAGTGCTTGATGCAGTGCTGCTGGGCGATGTAGGGCTTGATGGAGAGGACGAATAGTGTATTACGGGACTCATCAGACGCAAGGAATCCCGCATACCAAGAGGTGGAGCCCAAGCGCCATTGGATTCTCTTCTTTCCATCATCATGCGTCTGCCTAATCGTCTTGCTATTTCTTCTCGTACAAAAGCTTGTTTCTCAGCGGAATCATGATCACCGTACTTTTGGCGTGCTAAGCGATACACACGACAGCGTAAATCGTTTTGTCTGTTTTTCTCTCTGTTTTCTGCTCTCCATTTACGCATTCTATCATTGTTACTGAAACAGATCAGAAAATTTTGTCAATGCAACAATTATCAAATGTATTCAATGTTGGATTTTTTTACCTTTCGGTTGTCTCTTCCTTTGATACTATTTTTTTGGAATGGCCCTTCCATCGTTTCTGATCGCGACTTCGGACGTAAGGTATGTTGTGAATGTTGGGGTTTTCCATGTGGCGCTTCCTAAAGGTGGAGAATATGAATATGCTATTCTACTGATGATTTATACGGGGACACATGGAAGGCAGGAGACGAGAAAAAGGGAAAGAGGGGCTGCTACTTACAGATTTGAGCGGGTGGCAAAGACTATAGTAAAAGAAAGAAGGTTGTTAATTTCAGGTGGAACAGCGGCTGATGTCTAGTACAGTATTACTTTTAGGACATTGGGGACAAGCAAATACTCTTGCAGCATTTTGATCATCATCCAGAGAAAGCATGTTTATAGGTATATATGTGTATGCAGAGTATATAGAAAAAGTGAGTGAAAGAGAGAGAAAAGAAAAAGAGCAAGATTAATATACTGATGGAATAACAAATAGATAAACAAAAGAAGGACGAAAAAAATTCATCTATCCATATACTATTATACACACAGATCAAACAGTCCATTACAATATTCAACATTTAGGATTGCATTGAACCCAAGCAAAATATGGGGGGTCTTTTGGCGGGAAATCCTCTGGTTTAAGGGGTTGTAGGCAGGTGGGGGGGGGGAGTGAGAGCAGGAGAAGCATATACAGAGATCAACTGACTGTGTGTATCACCGTCTGGTTTATAATGTAATCTTGTTCATTACTACGTTATTCATGTACGGCGGTGCTTTTGTGTTTACCATCCAGGATAGAGATGGATAGATTGCAGTGGAGTGGTCTATGGACAAATATTTTCTTTTTTAATATAAGCACATTTTACAAACAAGAAAGATCATTCCGTATAGTCGCAATCAAGCAAGCAAGAGACGGAACATCCCCGCATTCCCGAGAGAGGGCCAAGTCAGAAAGAACTCTTTTGTCTTTGCGTCTGTTTTTTTTTGTATATATAGCATGAGACATGTTGGCACGCGTCAAATGTGCAGCAGTAAGAAAAACTATATGGAGCATTGGGGGATATATTAAAAAATACTCTTGTACTCGGCATTTGCTTCCGATCAGTCAAGTATCATTGCAAACCTCCTGCAAAAGAAACTTTGTTTTTCGCTTGCTCATCCTTCCCCCCCCCCTGAATTTGACTAGTTGAACATTTTACTGTCATCATTTCTACAGGAGTTGGACTCTTTTCATTGTTGGTGTTGGAGAATGGAGACATGGTTATGTTTCCAAGCAGTAATCAAACTGTAGATCAACCCGTGTGAGATGTTATGAAACCAATTATTTATTCAATTCAACAACAAATAGTGCCATGTACCACTATCCAACGTTAAGATCACTATCCATACATCCATCCTCGCTGCTCTTCCTCTTCTTCTTCCTGAGCTTTTTGCTCCGTCTCCACCTCAAATCGACACATGGGACATGTATGATGCAGCTCGAGCCATGGCACAATACACTCGCGATCAAACAAATGTCCACTAGAGTGATGTGGTGTGAATAATGAAACAGTAAATAATCATGTAATGTAAAACTCACCATGGCATTCGTGTCACAGCGCCCTCACTGCTCTTCAAGTTGTCCTTACAAATAATACAGGTTTCTTCGCTAATCCATATAAACAAAGCGAGAGAGAGAGAGAGAGAGAGTCAAAAAGCGGTTCACGATCCTAGTTCATAGCTTTACCTTTCCAATGTGCTGTTTTTGACAGTAGGCAGTGTATCAATAAACCGCTTGGATGCTGGTGGAGGCCCTTTTGCGTTGCTCTGTGATTCTTCCAAAAGTTGTGATACAAGGTTGTCTAAAAACTGCTCTTGATCAGCATCACCTCCTGCCTGCATTTGTTCTCGAAATTGATTAAAGAAGCTATCATTATTATTAGATTGTTGCATACTCTTTCAGGTAGAGTACTCACTTGGCTGCTTGTATCAACTGCTGCACATTGGCTGTAGTATCGCCTCCATGTCTGCTTGAGCCTGGCGATAGGATTGAACCAGAACCTGGATTCATGAATGCATCCAGGTCAACATCGTATGTTTTCTTTTTGCTTTGACCATGGTTAATTCCTAGTTCATCTTGGTACCGAGTACATCAGCCACTGATTTATCATACACATATACGAGCGTATACATACCAAAGTAGCTGGACATGGTGAAATTGAGTATAATGCTGTTGAAAAGCTAAAATCCACAGATACGTAAGTGTCCCCCCAAGGTCAACATGCGCGTGGTTTCAATTAGGCTTTATTATGTAAGTGATCTCGTTGGGTCTATTTCATGCAATTACAGCTGTTCATGTTACGAGGGGTTCTCTATTCTGTTTCTTTTTTTTTCTGGCAATGAATGCTAATACACTGACAAGGTGCCTGTTGATGTTATCCTCAATCCTAAGATTCCAGTGTTGATGGATACCAAAAAAGTATCACGGTTGATGTAAAGAGCAATATCTGTATACAGTATTACCCACTAGCCGATCTATCTCGCTACGTGCAACGTCAGCATCACCCTGCGGGCTATCGTCAAAGACATTTAAATGAGATATAATAAAATTTTGGTATATCAAGTAGAATTTAAACAATTAATTATTAGCAGAAGAATGTTATATTAGAGCCAGAAGGAGGAGAGAAGGTATCTCTCAGCACCTTTTTGCTTATACTGATACCATACAAAGCCTATTATTAAGACGACGTGAAATAAAATTCAGGTTTTATGCAGCATTTGTATACCACAATATCCATTTTCTGATTATACCATTCACTGCGGCTGATGCTCTTAACAAGATGGCGACATAAAGCTAACCATAAGTAAATACAGGACTTGTTGTGTAAGATCTACAGCGACTTTTTTGAAATATTGTCATTACAAAAGACATCTTTATGAGGCAAATCTCCCTCAAAAAAAAGTACTTAAGTTAAGTAGTTGTCCTTTCAATTTCATGACCCCCCCCCATATAATCAGTATCGCAATCATTATTGTCATCATCAGAAAGGCATTTGGGCCAGCCAGCAGCAGCATTGCCCACTAAAATTGATTAAACCTCAGCTATATCTTCTTCTTAAGATTGGACAAATATTGTCTTTTGTCGACTTGATTAAACTATTCTGTGGTATTCGACTATACAAGTCGTGATGATCACCTTATGCTTCCTAATACATTCTTGGAGTACTTTTCAAGGCGCTTCCAATGGTGCTAATTGTAGCAAGTGTTTTGAATAAAATTTCTGAGAAAATTGGTAGAATAGGAAATGAAGTTTTTGCCGAAAATAGCCAGATTTTGCATATCAAAATTTCATAAAAATGCTTTCAGGGGCTGCTCTGAAACCATAGAAACATTTTGAGTTAATATATGCCATAGAAGTCTTCATTTTCAAGGTAAAAAAAACGCGACCTTTTGATTTTCAATGAAAACCATGAGGGGTTCCTCATGGTTTAAAGTCGATTTTCGACGATCCCAAAAAAGTCGAGTAAAAGTGCCAAGAAGTTAGTCTTGGATGAGAGCGATTGTTTGGCGGTATCTGGCAGGCTAAAACGGCTTTTAACGCGAGAAAACACGGCTCAAATGCACCAAAATTTTGCAGTATTAGGTACACTTTTGACTAGAAAGGGGCAATACCAGTATGCTGCTTGCCCGTATATGAAGTATCAACATGTATACGGGCGTGGAACATTGCTTAAGAGTCAGATCCGCAGATAATATGAAGGGTTTTCCTGTGTAAATGGAGAACCAAAATGAAATTAGCAGTATTTTGATAAGATAAGCAAGGGCAATGGGTAGCGTGAACAACCGCTGCGCAGGTTGGCTCTCACCGAAACGAAGCGAAGATAGAGAGCCATCCGAAACATAAATACACTCGTAAGTAAATAAAACATACTTTGGCGTATCGAATGATGGTAGAAACAAGCTCATAGCAAAGTTACAAAAATTGCAGTATCTCATAACAAACGTGGGTCACATTGAAAACACCATTGTAGCAAGTTTACCAAAAGCCAGATAATTTGGGGACATGTAAGCCCATTTTTTTATGCGAATACAGTATCCCACTCTATAAAGCTCGTAAATGATTAAAAAAATATGAGATGGTTCAATTTTATCGATAAAATGTAAATGTAATATTATGGAATTGTAGTATATATATATATATATATAAAGAAAAAAGTAAGCCAGTTGCTTTCTCCTATGTTATACTTTTTATGCAGCGAGAGTGGATAGCGGTAAGCTTAATTCAGTAATTTGAAGGGTATATGTCAAAGGCTGAGGGGCCATCGTCTTGATTGGCGGTAATTGCAAACTTTGCTTTTTCAAGGCTTGCCCATTACACAATGATGCTTCTAAAGTGGTATTGATAGGAGACACAGATGAGGGTAACCTGGTAAGTGCGGCGTGGACTTGACAAGCTTCATTGTTGATATCTAATTCCAGAGTCTTTCCTTCCTCCATTCCCTTTTCAACAGTAATGATGAATCCATTTTGGCTGTATGATTGAAATTTGGATGTCTTTTTCCGGAGCAAGGAACAATGGATTGGGCGGCGATGGTCAAACATGGTCTTTACTTTCACAGGATCCATCAGTACCGAGTAGTAGGCTCTCTTTGATTTGGCATCAAACCCAATGGGCTTTGCGCTGACTTGTCCTAAATGTATCTATACACATGGAATTAGATTCTATCCTCTACAAGTGTGAATGTACAAAAGCTTACCAAGATTCCCCATTCATCGCTGGATTTAATGATACGCTTCTCTATCTCACAGAGAGAGAATGATTGAAATAACCGACAAGTTCTTTCAATGCGAACCAAATCAGTCATTGACATGTAACTAAGAATATTTGTAATGATTTCTGCTGGGAGTAAATAGTCCATTTTTTTTTATTGAATTGAATATGAATGCATTGAAGAATGGAAGAAATATAGGGTAGAAAAGAGTAGAAATCAAGAAATGAGCTTTCTCAAAGCCGGCCTATTTATACTTGCCAGCATGGAGCTTGCTATTTACAGATAGATAATGATCGATAACTCCGTTTATTGGCACTCGGAGTACTTTCAAGTAACCATTTAGTATAGTTTGCCTTTTAACCAAATCAAGAATTTGCTGGTATTCGCAGAAAAAGTGGGTCCACTTGCAAAATGAATATAGCTTGCCATCGATAACGGACTCACGGCGCATTGCGTAAAGAACCGAGAGCATATTTTCCTTGATATTTATGCAGCTGCTCTCTGACAAGACATCATCTCTCACACTATTTAACCCCTTGTTTTCGCTTTGTTGATTACATTTTAGTGTAGAGGGTTCCGATCCTGTTTAGATTTAGATTTATCGGGGTTCAGCATGCAATTATAGTTATCATATCGATAAAATGGCAAAAAAAAAAAAAAAAAAAAAGGGTCACCCGCTAAAATATACATCATACAGCGAACAGGTGCCTAGCTGGTTGAGGTGAGATGGATCATTTGGTATTAAATCCACATAGATCTTGATGACTATTCTTGAAATTCTCATTTGCTTGAAGCTCTGCGCATAGCAAGGCACATATTGCACACAATCTCAAAAGCTTATAATGTTGTTTTGCGAGATGATTGTACAACAACAAGCTACGTCAGAGGCATTAGTGGGGATTTGGATACCGTCCACTCTCTATGTCTCTGTACAGTGCCTCCAATGCTAATGGACGCTTCTCAAGATCGGCTCCCGCTTGTACTGTATATATCCCCAAATGAAGCTTTTCTCACACAATCTCATTTCCACATTCCACTGGTCCAATTGGCATTCTTGACCGGGATTTTCGTACTGGCCACCTTACTCAGATATTAGAGCTCTCTCTTAAGTGTTCCATTGTCCAGGATCCAGTAAGCATTGATTGGATACTATATCCATCCTCCAGCGAATCACTCTTAGTCGAGAATACAATCAGATCGACACATGTAGATAGAGATTGATCTCTGTCTCTCTCCTCCTCTCTTTCCACCTTGTAATCGCTTTCGCATCACATCGACTGATTGCCATCAAACCCTCATTTCCATCATTCAATGTTACGATCCCAGTTGAATACACTCTACCACTTTATTATCGACATTTACAAACTGCTGGAAATCGGTATTACTGATTTCAGATAGACTTGCTATATACATTGATGGTTTATTTAGAGCAGGAATAGGGCAATGCCTTTCTAAGCATTCTCTTTTGGGTGTTGTCGACAAATACTGTTCTTGAAAGTCTGTTTGTTCTCTCAGGTGAAAGGCCAGAGTTCAAATGACGAAGACCAACTTGCCAGCGCTTGTAATTGCCATTCGCTGTAGGAAAGAATCTACACTTTGCATTAGGATGTCGTTCAAGAATGAGTGGATTTGAAGGTTTTACCTCTTCTTTGCGCCAGAATGAGATTTTAATTTGTTAGCCATGCCTCTGGAAGATTGGCCCAAAGGAGCCAAGGGCTTCATAAACAATGCAGATGTGGAACTGACTATAAACAGAAATGTGCTTGTTCAATACACTGTATTGTCCGTTTTTTTTTCTTATTAATACATACCTAGAGCACGAAACATGATGTGGGCAGGGGGGATGTTTCTTGTTGAAAAAGTGTCAAAAACTAAAAAAAAAAAAAAAAAAGCTAGAAGGGGTACCCCCCACAATCAGTACTCCTCAATGCGCCCCTCTGGCATTTGTTCAGTAGTATGGACAACCAGTCACCATAAAGTACTCAAAGTGCCGAGCAACCAGCAATTCTCGAAAGCACCTTTTTCATCAAATCCAAAAAAGATAACCTCTATGAGTACTATAGAAATCGACACTGATACCATCCAATCTCAATTGAGCTCATTGGAGTTGCTAAGGTAGAACGAGAGAATCTGCTTTAGATGCGATCGTCCCGTCTTAATGTCGAATGTAGGAGCAAGACACAGGCTCTGGTTGATTGTAAAGCCACATTATTATCAAAGACCGAAATACTTGACAGCAAGAAAAACCTACTGGAAGAGACCAATGTCGAAAAGCAGAAACTGCAACGGGAACGAAAGCTGTTACGAGAAATGCTGCAGAATATAACCAAAGACCTGACGGCGGTAAATTAGCGAGAGGTGAAAATTGAACGACTCAAATGTTGATCCATCATCGCACTTGTAGATAACGGAAGCAGAGCAATCACTGGCAAAGGAGAGTGAGGAGCTGGAGAGGTCTGTCAACAAGATGAGAACCGAGCAGTATGAGCCATTACATGGTAACATGAGACAGAATTGATGCCAAGTGGGTTAGATGGACTGAAAGGGTTGATTTTAGAGCAAGTGAATGAAATTCGGATGCAAAATGGCATGTCAAGATTACCGCACATTCAGCAGGAATTGGAAGCACAGATGGCCAAGTAAGCGTCGCATTGATTCGGTTCTGGTTTGGCGTACTGATCTTGTTTTCACGATAGAACACTGGAAGACAGGAGAATGAAATGGCAGCAAGAAGAATCTAGCAGCAAGAGAAAAAGTAACAGATCAAGAAAAAGCTAAAATTCCCGAGGGTTTGATACATCTACTGTTTGAATGTGTGTTTAGATATACTTTTCTTCAGCATTCTATCTTTTCAATGGGTGCAAACAGTTCAAAATCGAATAAATCAAAGAGATCCATAAATTCCCATGACTCGAGTAGCCAACTCCACAGAACGGCCTCTGACGAGTCCTCCTCGACCACGGGAAATCTGTTCAATAAAAGCTTATTTCTGAAAATGAAGCCGTATAAAAAAGCATCATCACTCATCATGGAGCAGAAAAAATCACACTCCACCTCGACATTAGCGTCTGGTGCAACAGATTACGATACATACAAGATGTTGGATCACGATGACACGGTTATAAATGCCGCAGCCACACGAGTCAATCGACGGTATGAGCAGGAAAAGGCTGCCATGTTGCAAGAGCATTCTTCTTGTGCGCCATGCATTATATCTCAGCATCCCGACTTGAGCTGCAGGAAAGATCTTTATGATGATACCACTAGTAGCATCTATACCCATAGCACAACAATCACACATTCGTCATCACCACCACCGCCACCCGAGTCGACAGTTGTAGCATCTGCAACTACGACACACCAGCGGAAGCCATCACAATACAGCGATTGGTTGCGAAGTGGTGGTACATCGACTATGCGCAAGAAGGTGACCAGCCAAGAGGTCATGTTGAACCTCTTTATCCAGCCCAACAGCGAAGTGGATCGCAGGAAAGAAAAGGATAGGCAGCAGCGATTAGTAGGTTTTTTTTTTTTTTTTTTTTTTTTTTTTCTTTTAAGTTTACATGTGTATTTCACACACACACACACACACACACATACACACACAAACATCTCCCGCTAAAACATACCTATTTAGCATTATCTGCTAAAACGAATTTGGCAAGTCATCTATCGTGCTGACCTCAAGGATCCTGAGGTGATTGTCAACTGGTGCTGTGGCATTGGATTATGGGACATGGAAATGGCAACCTTGTTTCCTGATGCCAAGGTGATTGGTGTCGACTACAAGGAGGCAACGCTGTCGAACTTGCTGCATGGCTTACCCAACTTGGAGTTTAGATTTGCTGTGATTCATGATACGTATACTGGATTGGAGTCATTTGAAGACGACTCGGTCGATTTCGTCATTTTGAGAGACACATGGCTGATGAATGCTCCTGTCTGGAAGTGGGATAACTTGCTAAAGGCTATTTACCGTATATTAAAGCCCGGTGGTTGGATTGAAGTGGAAGAGCATTGTAATGTGTTTGTCTAGAGAGATGGTCTATGCACCACTAATGCTTACTCTTCAATAGCACTGGTGATAGAATCAGAAGGCCCTTACAGTCGTAAATTGCACGCATGGTTTGATGTCTTTTTCAGTGAAATTCAAGTCGATAGGAACATTGCAAAGAAACTAGACGGACACCTTGCGCGTGCTGGTTTCATAGATATCAACAAACAATCCGTCGCTATACCATTAGGAGAATGGTGCTCTACAGAGTGTAGGTTGCGAGTGTCTATAGTCGCGTTTGCATCTTATTCATCATCTTATATGCAGCTTTGCGAGAAACAGGCTTTCTGTTCAAGGATCTCATTGAAAGAAGAGTGCGCGTCTTGTCCAAGTGGATTTGCCAGCTCAATAATCTAGACATGAAGGACATGAATGCTACAATTGCTACTGTGATGGACGAGGAGATTGATCAGTACCATTCCTGCATCGACTGGCTGTCTTACACGGCAAGGAAAGCGCCCACCACATCATGCAGCATGCCCCACAGTACTTTGGTACAAAAAGAAAAACACCCCCTCTCCTCCCTTTACATCGACTCTTCCAATACAACACCTCCACCACCTTCACCACCGCCGCCTTCTGTTGCGTAAAAAACGATTTATTTACTGTATCATCTCGGCTCTCTGCATATCTTGTTCATTGTCCTGCTCCATTTCACCTTCCATGTCCCTCATTTGTTCTGCTATTTCTTCTAGTTCCTCTAAATTCCAGCCTAATTCGCTCTTCTTCATTTGAAAATGATGTAGTTCATGTGCCAAGGTTCTCAGTACATTGTCACTGTACACACAACATATGAGCACGCAAACATCTATTTCCTGTAACAGTACTTACTTTGCATGCTGGATCCACACACAATAGTCATCCAAATATATCTTGCTATACACATAATACACATCGTGATGGTCAAACAGATATTTCATGTCTAATAAAGCCTTGAGAATAGCCCTCTTCCCCAGTTTAAAGAGAATGTATACATCTTGCAGCACCTTTTCGCAAAGACTCATGTTTCTGTACAGTGGATATGTCAAGGCTCTACGATAGGATGAGATCATGACATCCTTTAGCACTGTGAATTGCTCCAAAGATGACAGTGTAGGACTGATTCTTCCAATACACCACACAGACTCCACATTGTTATCTCCCTCTGTGATACGATGGTTGTACGCATACGCAAACATGAGGTCCACCAGCCCCAGATAAGCGCCCTTTTCATAGGACAGCAGGTACTCTTTGTTGGGCAAATCACGCATCACTGCCTCTTCCTTACTGCTGAACTTCAACAGGGTATCCTTGGTATCGTCAATAGATAGATTGTCCATATCAAGATCTCCAGAAGCATCATTGGGATTGACCTCTTGAATCAAGGGTTCTAATTGGCTTGATTAGACAATGGAATATATACACACACATGCATCCAGCATTTACTCTTTGCTTGCTTGGCCTCCTCAGTCTTTTGGTTCTTTTGCACACGTTTCAGCTCCTTTGCATACACGGTTTTGTACTTGCACAATTCCTTAATTTCCTCATCATTCACATAATCCATGCAGTAGTGATCCTCGTCAAAGTGCGTGTTCTCAGATGCAATGCGCTGCTCACGTCTGCTCTCGACTGTTGATTTCTCGGGTTCATTGATCTCGTTGATTTCATTCATGCTCTCGTGTACGTGCGTAAAATAGCCGTTGTACTGGTTATTGAAGCCGTACTGTGTTGTGATAGAGAGCTGCTCGTCACCGGAAGGCACTTCTTGAGGCAGCTCCCAGTTAAAGTCAATGGCATCCTGGATCTGCTCCTCATTCATGGGATCGTTATCCACACCTCCAACCACTTCAATCAATGGTTTCTTGGGTTCGCTGCTGGCTGCCGTCTTTTCGCCTGTTCTGGCTAGTAGTTTGGTGAGTAGATCCAGGTCAGCAAAGTGCTCGCCCTTGGTTTCTTTGGTGACTCGAATACTGAATTGACCTGCTGATGGATCATAGACAGCTTTTGAGTTGTCATCTTCCACAATATTGCCAGGGAAATGCAATCTAGTAATGGTCAGTGTGCTTGTCCTAAGGGGATGAATCATGGCTTACCTCAAAAAGTAGGGACGCAAATAGAATCGAAACTCGCTGCCTTCTACATAAAGATCCACATCTTGAGCCTACATTTGCATGTCAAACAAAGGTCATCTCTAAAGAGCATTCATGCCAACTCACTCTCACATACGGCGTATTGATGGTAATATGTACAGCATCGTTGTCTTGATTGACTTTGAAGGTTGGTGTGATCATGGGCTTGTTAGCAAAGTAGATGGGTGAGAGAGAGAGAGAGAGAGAGAGAGAGAGAGAGAGAGAGAGAGAGAGAGAGAGAGAGAGAGAGAGAAAGAGCTTTTTTAATGACTGTTTAATGCAAATGCCAGTGACTGACACTAGTGTCCTGACATGTACCAACATGTTGATCTGTCCGATGGATCAAGCCATTGATCCTCATGCTGTACTTTATTCGTATTCTATACTGATCAAATATAACAAAACCAACTCAACATTACGCTGTCATACACAATGTTGAACATTTGGGGCATCCGTATATTTTGGACAGGCCAGAACAAACAAGTATATCTCGTGGGCCATAACTATAGTCCAATGAGCGGTGCTTAAGCATTTAGCCAGCATAGTACGCTTGGCAGCTTTCTTAACAGCATTAGTCGAGATAACGACAAATTTGCAGCTTCCTTTTACTGCCTTTGTGAACATTGCTCACCCATTTAGAAACTGTATAGCCTGCTTCTGTGAAGTTTCTGCCAACCCAAGGCATTTTAAGAAGAGGGCATGCACAGAGTACACCCTATTCCAACTTTTACTAGACGTACGTCCACATTCATATAGTAATCAATAAAGCTTTACTAGCAGCATCTGCCCAAAATTTGCAAATCCCAAAAATTAACAGCAACACACCCTATCTAAAATTCAATTATACCATCGTATATTAGGCAAAAAACCTGGTATAATAGCACTAGTCGATTAATCTCGCTACGTTCGATGACGGCTTCGCTCTGCAGGCTCTCGTCGAAGACATCCCAAATCAGAGATATCAAGTAGAATTTTAACAATCAATAAATAGTAAAGCAAAGAATATGCCAGAGTCAAGAGGGGGAGGCGTCCATTCACTGATGCTCTAAGGATGGCGACATAAAGCTTGTCATGCTTAAATACAGGGCTTGTATTGTATAAGATCTACAGCGACTATTCTGAGAGATTGCCACTGCAAAAGACATCTTTATATGGAAAAACTCCCAAGAAAAAAAAAGTATTTCGGTTAATCAATTGTACTTTCAATTTCATGATCCCCATTTAACCATCATCACAATCATCACTGTCATCATCATCATTATCATCAGAAAAGCATTTGCGTTAACCAAGGGCAGAGCCAAAACTCATTTAAACCCAGTCTATTTTTCCTGCTCAAGATTGGCCAAATATTGTCTTTTGCCGACTTTTTTAATCTATTTTTTTGAGATTTGACTATAATATCTATGATGATCATCCTTTGTTTCTTAATAAAATCTCAAAGCACTTTTCAAGACGCTTCCAATGGTGCCAAGTAAGATAGATGTTTTGAGTAAGCTTATTGAGCAATTTATGAAAATATGAAAAGAGGTTTCTGGCCAAAAGGTCGAAATTTTACATATCAAAGTCCCACAAAGATGATTTCAGAGGTTGCATTGGATCGAGAGAAACATTTTGATTTAATATACATCATAGCAAAAGTCATCATTATCAAGGTGAAAAATGCGATCGTTTGATTTTTGATGAAAACCATGAGGGGTACCTCATGCTTTTTGGTCGAATTTTGGCCATGTTTTTTTTGGTCTCCAAAAAGTTGAGCAATAGTGGTAACAAGTAACTACCAGATGAGAGCAATTGTTTGGTGCTATTCTGACAATCTAAAACGGCTTTGAACGCGAGAAAACGCATCTCAAATGCACTCAGATTTTGCTGTGTTTTGCACAGTTTCGGGTAGTAAGAGGCAATACAAATATGCTGTCTGTACGGATATTGGTTGTTTCCAATGATAGTATAGGCGTGGAACATTGTTGAAAAGCCAACTCCACAGTCTAGGTTGTTCATGAATGGCTCTCATGCAATAATTGAGGACTAAACAGCGAAACTCTGGCATATATTAGTAAAATTACTGAATGCCACACTATATAGGATGCCAAAAAGCGCGACGTTAACCGTATCGTTGTCACATTGCCATACTCTTCAATGATCATATGAAATAATAGAGCAGCATTCTGCATTATCATATACGAGTGATTATGTTTCGGGTGGCTCTCTACTTTCGCTTCGCTTCGGCGAGAACCAGCCTGCGCAGTAGCAGCTCGTTCTACCGATTGCCCTTGAGTGTGTTATTAATTACTGCTGCTTTCATTTTGACCTTCCACTTACGCATAAAAAACTTTTATATTATCTGTGGATCTGACTCTTATGTGACGCTCTACATCCATATACATGTAGCTACTTCATATAAAAGCAAGCAGCATACCGGTATTCCCCCTTTTTAGTCAAGAGTGTGCCTAATACAGCAAAAACTGAGTGCATTTGAGATGCGTTTTCTCGCGTTCAAAGCCGTTTTAGATTGTCAGAATAGCACCAAACAATTGCTCTCATCTGGTAGTTACTTGTTACCACTATTGCTCAACTTTTTGGAGACCAAAAAAAACATGGCCAAAATTCGACCAAAAAGCATGAGGTACCCCTCATGGTTTTCATCAAAAATCAAACGATTGCATTTTTCACCTTGATAATGATGACTTTTACTATGATGTACGAGCCTTTCAGCACTTCGGGTGGTTTCCTGACCTACGCTTCGCTTCGGTGGAAACCAACCTACGTTCAAACGGCTCGCGCTGCCGCGGGCCTTTGGCTAATATCCCAAAATTAATATAGCTAAAATGTTAGAAGAGGAACCCTGATTGTTGATTGATATATAATCACTAATCATATGAGTGTTTATGCTTCGGATGGTTCTCACCGAAGCGTAGCGAAGGTAGAGAACCAACCTGCGCAGCGGCAGCTCGTGCTACTGATTGCTCTTGCGTATTTTATCAAAATACTGCTACTTTCATTTTGACCCTCCACTTACACATAGTAACCCTTCATATTATCTGTGGATCTGATTCTTATGTGATGTTCTACATCCATATACACGTAGCTGCTTCATATACGGGCAAGCAGCATACTGGTATTCCCACTTTTTAGTCCTTAGTGTCCCTAATACAGCAAAGTATGAGTGCATTTGAGCTGAATTTTCTTGCGTTCAAGGCCGTTTTAGATCGTCAGAATAGCCCCAAATGGTTGCTTTCATCTGGCAGTTCCTTTCTGACACTTTTGCTCGACTTTTTGGGGACCAAAAAAACATGGTCAAAATTCGACCAAAAAGCATGAGGTATCCCTCATGGTTTTCATCGAAAATCAAACGATCGCATTTTTCATCTTGATAATGAAGATTTTTACTATAGTATATCTTGAATCAAAATGTTTCTATCAATCCAAAGCAACCTCTGAAATTATCTTTGTGGGACTTTGATATGTAAAATTTCGACATTTTGGCCATAAATCTCTTTTCATATTTTTACAAATCATTCAATAAGTGAATTCAAAACATCTATTTTACTTAGTACCATTGGAAGCGCCTTGAAAAGTACTCCAGGAAAGCTTAAGGAAGCATGGGGAGATTATCATACTTCACTTAGTCGAATCTGCAAAAATAGCTCGATCGAGTCCAAAATTATCAAAATATGTCCAATCTGGAACAGACTATGATTCTGGGTTTGAATTAATTTTGGCTGGTAGGGCCAGCTGGAAAACTCATGCCCTTTTCATAAGGCAATACAGTAGTAAATGCCCTCGAAGCGTATAGAAAGTAGGTGGCAGGTCATAGTACTATCGTTTATAATGATATTTTATTGCCTTCTATATCGTTCATAATGATATTTTATTGCATTCTATATTTAATAACGTTAGTCTGGACATTGACAATGCATGGGTTGCATAAAATGTCTGCAGTAAGTAATGAAATCTCTGAGGCTCTGAGACGTCGCTCAAATAAAACATTGACAGCATTGAGCAGAGGAAAGAGGGTAGAAATAATAGTGGTTTTTATTGATTGATTGTAAAATCATTATTCTCATATGAGCCAGGTCTGATAGATGCCTTGAAACTCAGGTTCCATATTAGGATTGTAAAGTGCAAAAGGACTGAACATTTATTATGTTATGATATTAAATCAAAATGTTTCTCTCGATCCAATGCAACCTCTGAAATCATCTTTGTGGGACTTTGATATGTAAAATTTCGACCTTTTGGCCAGAAACCTCTTTTCATATTTTCATAAATTGCTCAATAAGCTTACTCAAAACATCTATCTTACTTGGCACCATTGGAAGCGTCTTGAAAAGTGCTTTGAGATTTTATTAAGAAACAAAGGATGATCATCATAGATATTATAGTCAAATCTCAAAAAAATAGATTAAAAAAGTCGGCAAAAGACAATATTTGGCCAATCTTGAGCAGGAAAAATAGACTGGGTTTAAATGAGTTTTGGCGGCTGGTGGGACCGGCTGGCAGACTCTATGCCCTTTCCATCATGAAGGAAATACAGTAATAGATGCTTTTGAAGCATATAGAGAGTAGGTGGCAAAGCATATAGCACTACATTTAGCCATTCTCTTTTTCTTTCATTCTATATTCAATAACGCCAGTCTATTAAAATACTTGTTAGATTAATTTTTTTTCCTTTTTGAGGCTTTGAAAGTGTCTAGGGGCCATAAATTTATCATGTTATGGCATTACATGCAGGCAAAATCTCTTGATGTCAAATTATGTGTATATGATTAAATTATGTACAGGCTTTAAAATACATTGGTCATAGCAATCAATGGACGGTACAAGCTTTGAAAGAAGATGCAATCATAAAAGAACATAATATTGAAGCTAATGACAAGACGTGGTTGTTTTTTATTAATGTGTATTTGAGTTTATGAGATCACCATACTTGATGGATTAAAATATTTCAGATTTTTGAGGCTATTTTGACTTGTATAGATAGAGGTAGCAGAGATATAAGAACGACTTGGCCTTGTATAGATGTCAGGCATTAATTGTCTTGATAAGTGATTGAGTAAGAGGAAGCACAGATGAGAGTAGGGCTTGACCTTGTATAGATGTAGAGATGGTATATTTGAACAGTCTTGTCATTTTAGGAGCTTGTAGGAAGCACAGAGAGCTTGGCTTGATAGCATTTGGAGAGGAAAGCTTGCTTTAGATGAGATAGAACATGAGATGGCAGAGGTAACTAGATAAAGATGAGATGAGTACACAAGTACTGTGGCATGAGTGCGTAACAAACCATTTGGGCAAAGAAAATTGACCATCAATAAAAAGGAACCAACACTATATAAACAGGTACCAAGGTGTAAACTTGCTTCACCCATCACGAGAATATCGACACCCTCAGGGCACCTTTATCACCGGATCATAGGGCTGAACCCTACTCTCGACGGCAATAAAGCGTTTGGTCATCCCGTAGCATGACCAATGGGTTTGTCCTGCAGTCTACCCATGATTGTGAAGCGGTGATCCTACTCAGTCCCTACAAAGTAGCTTTTCGGCACTATGTAATCAATAGGTTAGTCAACATGGCTCATACGTCCAACAAGATAATAACTTACTCGCACAGTTCACCAAGGTCTGCATGTATCAAAGATAGTGTGGCCTTTTTCTAGCATGGACCAAGAGACGTAGAGAGGACCATGGATTTGTAAGGCATTGTATGTAGCAGTAGTAGAGGCCAATAGACAGTAGAGTATTTGATTTAGATGACCATATGTAGAGAGAGAGAGCCCAAATGTCTTGTAGAGAGTTTGTATGTATAGAGTATTTTTGCTTGTTGTAGAGAGATGAGATGAAGAAGAAGAGGGAAAAGCTGTTGAAACAAATCCCTATTTATATCCTTCTCATCGACTTTTGTGTGAGTCCAGCATCCTTGCCACACTTAAATTCGTTTCCTTTTACTTTTCTCCACGATATACTACTTTGAGCGCGTGAAAATAGTACCATTTTGACGTTTGACACTTGCTCTATTTGATCCGCTTCGTCCGAGGCTTTCAACTGTTTTCTGTCTCGAGTTATGTCCATTTTGCTACTTCAAAAAGCCCTTTTTCCACCTTCACATGAAACGAGTTCCCCCATCTCTTCCTAGATGTAATTAACAGACAACTTTTCACTGGCTCAAACCTCATCAAAAAGTAAACAAAAAATGTCATTTGACACTGAAACAGATGCAGCTGGTTGCTTGATTAAGTAATCTTTTTTTTTTTACCTCTCCTTAATTTCTCTCTCCAAGATCATACGGTTCTCAATCCATCTCTCTTGTTGTTTACATCAGCCATAAACTGTCCATCTAATCGGGCAATACGAGTGTTAAGGTTGGCTTACTTGTCGTTTACATCACATCGGAGCCAGCATAACAGATTCTGGACCAAGAAACAAGTGTACACCTCGGAAAACAAGCGTGCCATGTGAATATTACTGCGGCAATCTCCATGGAATGGAACATAATGGATCGTTTTCGAACCAGTGCAAGTCATCTTGTTTCCAGCTATCATGGTTGCTGTCAATGATGTCAATCAAGTGTTTGCGCTACTAGATATCATCAATATGCCCACATCTACATAGTGAGTTGGTTATTCTTGTGTATCATTCCTGCAACCTGTTTGTAGTTCTTATGCCAAGAGTATTCATCTCATAAAGAGTCAACACGTTTCATATCATTTTTTTTTTAGGGATCGTCCTCTTTTAGAAGGTATTCGGATCATGCAAAATCAAAACATTTCATTTGCTAAGCAAAATTGAGCTTTAAAAAAAATCACATGTAAAGTAAACAAAAGGACATGAATTGAAGAGAGATAAGCAAGTAAATGGCCAATTTGTGGTTAAAGAGAGGATATTTTATTAGAAAGTATGTACATCATTAGAAAGCAAATCACTTGAGGAATCCAATGGTACTATTTTCAGGGTTCTAAGTAAAGTACACATCGCGAAATTCATCAAACAAGGCCGTGGGATTTCCAAAAGAAGGAGGTTTCTGAATTAAACTTCACCTCTTTTCTCCTTGCAAGATCCCTTTGTCTGTGTGCTATTCTGTTGCTTTGGATCATGTCACGTTCCTCCTATGTCATCAACCAATGATTTTTGGGTCTCACGTTGGGTACGCTATCCATTTGAGAAGGAGTCTCGCTTTCTCGTATAATCGTTTCTGTGGGTATCATTGCCGTTATATTATAGGGTTTTGAGCAATCAAGGAGAGTCTTCTTTTAGCCAGCCAAAACGGATTACAATCCCGCTCGACATTCTGTCACGATTCGTTAATTTTCAATAAATTTGCAACTTGATCGACTTATTTTACGAGATTCGACTATGAAAATTGTAGTGATCATCCTTACAGCCTTAAGCTATCTAGGAGAACGTTTCAAGGCGCATCCATCCAATGGTGTTAGGTAAAATATATGTTTTGAATGAACTTAATGAGCAATTCATAAAAGTATGAAAAGAGGTTTCTGGCAAAAAAAAATCGAGATTTTACATACCAAGACCCTATAAATATGATTTTAGGGGTTACGCTAGATCGATAGAAACATTTTGATTCAATATATACCATAGTAAAAGTCTTCATTTTCAGGGCGAAAAATGCGATCGTTTGATTTTCGATGAAAACTATGAGGTACCCCTGGGGGTGGCTAACGTACCAACAAAAAATTTCCTTTTTTGCTTAACGTACCAACAAAATATTCTCTTCATTCGCCATACATTTTTTTTTTCGATCCTGACATGCCAACTAAATCTAACAATGTATTTGATCTCTTGTATAAGACAAGTAGCCGATCGATCTTGCTACGCTGGATGACGGCGTTACCCTGCGGACTCTCGCCGAAGACATTTCAATTCAGAGATATCACATAAGTTTTAGACATTCAATTAACAGTGAGAGATTATTGTCATTGCAAAAGACACTTTTGCAGGGAAAAACTCTGAACAAAAGTAAATATATATACATATATTTGGACTAAGCAACCGTTCTTTTTTTTTTAAATATATGACCTCCATTGGGTCAGTATCGCAATTATCATTGTCATCATCAGAAAGGCATTCGGGTAAGCCAGCATCAGCGAAGCCTGCCAAAAATTATTCAAATTTAGCTAATTTTCTTGTTCAAGATTGGCCAGATTGTGTCCTTTTTCAACTTGATTGAACTCTTTTGCGAGATTCGACTATATGGATTGTGAAGATCACCCTACGCTTCCTAATACATTCTTGGAGTACTTTTCAAGACGCTTCCAATGACACTAATTATAATATGTGCTTTGGATAAAACTATTGAGCAATTTGACAGAATATGAAATGAGGTTTTCAGCGAAAATGGCCATATTTTGCATATAAAATCCTCATAAAAGTGGTTTCAGAAGTTGCTTTGAATCGAGAGAAACGTTTTGAATTAGTATATACCATAGTAAACGTCTCTATTTTCAAGGTGAAAAAGGCAATCGTTTAATTTTCGCTAAAAAAGCATGAGGTACCCCTCATGGTTTTCAGTGGAATTTTGGCCATGTTTTTTTTTTGGTCCCAAAAAGTTGAGCAACGGTGTAAGGAAGTTACTATTACACGAATACAACAATTTTGTGTCATTCCGGTGGCTCAGAAAGGTCTACATGTCAATATATGAAGGCTTGAAAGCTGTCATAATTGATCATGTTTTTGTTTTACAGCTTTTATTTACACAGCGTGAATCACATCTTGGTGGATGGATAGCTGAAATTCTTGAAGAGGGCAGTTCTGCAGTCTGTGCAACTTCTAATTTGAATAGGAGGCATATTGATTTTGGTATAGCTAATTCATGCAAATTTTAATGCCTTATGTTGCTGGTAAGCTTATTAATAGTGAAAGTGAAAAGCCAAGTTTACTGCTTGATTATTATGGTTTTGCACGTTTACCTCGTTATGGCAAAACCTTCTGAAGGTCAATTTTATCATTGGTGAACCCCTGTCAGAATCTACAGATAGACACAAGCAAAAACAGGTTTGGAATCCACAATACGGTAGAAAAATCAACTTGGATCTTGTACACTTTTGCAAAGAAGAAGGTAGTTGGGATGTTTTGCAACGAATGGAAGCGATGCAATGCTCAAAATGATACCATAATAGTTAAATAACGATGCAAGTGATATCCAGCACATTGCCTCTCAATGCCGTGGTACTAAAGACGCCGCTAACAAATTTCCTACTATGGACATTCTTGATGCAGAGTAATATAATCCGGCAATAAAGACTCTCTCAACTCTGAGAACACAACACAAGAGCACAAATGCCAGTATACTTTGACAAGTATGATGGGATCCTGTACAGAGCAACCGCCTTTTCTGTACACAGCACCCCTAAAATAAATATAGCATCTCACCCAAAGTACCATGTACCTCAATGCTTGAGGATGAATGAAAGCGCAGAGAGGGCCTCATTGGAATGATGCCGAAATGCCTCTTCCATCCACTGATTACCGAATCACTAAACAATGGAAAGATGAATGATATGCGGTAGCTTACATATCTGATTCAGGGGTATATGTCTGTGATCCCTAGTTACTGCTGTCTCTATAACAAGCAAAGAGTTATTGCAATGTTCAGAACGTTGTGTAGGTATCCTTATCCACGTGCTTACTGCAGACATGCTTATCATACAGTTGATTGCGTACATTATACACTCGAAATTGGACAGCCGAAATGGTCTGTGGTCAGCTTGTAACTAGCATCAGCGGAACAGGATACCTACAATCTACTATTCCGTTCTGCAATGAAGGGTAGCACAGTGAATGATCATGGAAGGCATGCGTAGATCTGGTTTGCTGATAAATGCAGATAGGCTCAAACAGCACTAGTTGTTTCAGGAACAATAGGCAGAACAAATTTCATTAGGTAATCCCAGATCCCTTTTCTTCTCTCACACAATGTCACTCTCTTTCCCATGATTAAATGCGATTAATAAATACGGTTATTACTTTTTGCAGAAAATTTTGAGCATTGTACAGGGGTACAAAATGACATTAAGCTATGGCTCCTCTCCACATGCCATCTCCTCTTAGAAAACGAATGAAAGTAATATGACCATTGTGATGGCTTGATGAGAGAGAGAGAGAGAGAAACTAGTTATAAAACCCCACCCCAAAAATGTGATTGAATATCAGATTTTTGATCAAGCTGTAGTCATGACAAATAGAGATTGCCATCTTCTTGGGAAACCATAACAACACAGGTGTCTGACTCCGATCCAATGTGCTAATATAATGTCTACACCTGTTTTTTTCATCCTCACTCTCTTTTTCTCTCGTTTCTATCTCAAACACTCTTGATAAATGAACGTTGTAGGCGCCAGTGTTTCTGAGGCATTTTATGCTGCTCATGAAACCAGAGATATCGTATTACCAAATCAAACAGAACACGTCTCTCAAATTGCTGTGGATGTAAGCCAACTTGTCCCTCTAATTTGCACATCTATACTCATCCACAGTGTCTTTTTAGATTGGTGGATCTCTGGCCAAAGTTATTTATTTTACACTATCGGCAGACCGCAAAGGAGGCCGCCTTCATTTCAAAAAGTTTGAAACTGAGAAAGTGGATGAATGCATCGACTACATAGTAGCATTGCTCAAGGATGCCCAACATTACAATGTGCAGCATGTGTTGAAAGCGACGGGAGGAGGAGCCCATCTGTATTACGATAGACTGGCATCCAGACTGCCTGGTGTGGTGGTTCAAAAGGAGGACGAGATGGAGTGCTTGATCACCGGCCTTAGTTTCTTCATTACAGAGATACCCTATGAAGTGTTCACCTACAACGAGCTGGATGCTGATCCTATTCGATTTGAGGAAAAGACCAAAGATGTATACCCATATATGGTAAAATGTCTAATCTCTTGTGTACCTGTGTTGGTTTGTGTTAACCCTGAATTGATATTAGCTTGTAAATATTGGCTCAGGTGTCAGTATTCTCAAGGTGGATGGTCCTGGACCGAAAGATTTCACTCGTATTAGTGGAACCTCGGTAAGCGGTGGATCTGCGTAAAAAGCGCTCACATACTCATATTCTTATTTAGCTGGGCGGTGGTACACTGTGGGGTTTATTGTCCATGCTGACAGATGCTTCGTCTTTTGATGGTAAGCTGTAAAACGAGTCGAATGCCATGCGAGGAATCTCATGAGACATATGTATACAGACATGTTGGAAATCTCAAAGACGGGCGACAATAAAAACGTGGATTTGCTAGTTGGAGATATATACGGTTCAGATTACAGTAAATTAGGGTTAAAGTCTTCACGGATAGCCTCGAGTTTTGGCAAAGTATTCAAAAAGGGCGCACGCCAAAACAAGGACAATTTTGCATCTGGAGACATTGCCAAAAGCTTATTGTTCATGGTCAGTAACAACATTGGCCAAATTGCTTATTTAAACGCACAGCAACATGGTATCAAGAGGATTTACTTTGGTGGATGTTTTATTCGAGGTACAGCATGGAGAGTAGTACAGAGTGATGGCAGTGTATTGACTATAGTTTGGCGGTAGGCCACCCGATCACCATGAATTCTCTGTCGTATGCCATCAAATTCTGGTCAAATGGAGACATGAAAGCACTGTTTCTCCGTCATGAGGGACATTTAGGGGCGACGGGAGCAGTAAGTTCAAACTTTTTTGGGGGAAAAAGATTGTGTGGTATAACTGACATTGAACCTTGTATCATGTAGTTTTTAAAACATCAACCTGTTCGTAAAGCAAGACACTCATTTTCGTGTTCAGAGAACTACAAGCCCGATGTAAGCAACAACACTGTGCTTGACGTTTTAGAGAATTCAGACAACTTGGAGCTTCGTTCAGCAGAAGGCCATGCATTGTAAAAATAATAATAATTTATACATATATACATCTTTCATTTGATATTCATCGCAATAAAAAATACCTGCTTAATCAAACAGTGAGTTTCCTTCAGCAATCAAAATGATCAAAAGCATAAGCAAGGCGTACTGGCATTCGCAAAATGATCAAGGAGCTGTGCAAGGCTACCATTCCAATGTGGAGCTACTCCATAACCAACGGTCAAACGGGTCATATCATATATAAAACGTATTTTCATTGCTAGAAACACCTGAAACATCCTAATAAACATGGATCACTCCATTCAAAGCACTGTGATGCAAAAATCAGTTTGGCTTGCAATGAAAACATACATTGTACTTACGGTTGCTCTAAGTCTTCTGCTTTCTCGATGCATGCATTTCTATAGGCAATCAACGCCTGACGATAGTCAAAGCTAACAGTTTTGGTAAAAGCCATACCATCGCATAGAGAATTAAAAAAAAAAAAAAAAAAAAAAAAAAGAAACTACAGCTACCAAGCTTTCATGTATCACTATTCATTAAAACAAAGTACTTTCAACATGAACCAACCGATTCGACATAGCATCTTGAATGTTGAAAGAAGCTACAAGGGCCCGTTGCCTTTAGTGCATGTCAAGTAGCAGCGCAAGCAAGTGGGAACATGTGCAAGTGGAGGTATGGCTTCTAAACAGAGGTGTTGCAGTGTGACACAGCTTTTTTCATTCAATGCCTCATTGAATTTAAGGGAACTGTATTCCAAATTGACGAGATAATCCACCCTTTCTTTCTTCAGGTGGCAACTCAATCATGACACAATATCTTATAGCTGTATGGGACTATGTCGCAGAGGGTGAATTTGAGCTTTCATTCAAGCAAGGCGATAGAATCAAACTATTAGAAAAGCATAACGATGACTGGTATGATGCATATATATATAGCATGGTTGTCATCTGCAAACTAACTCCTGCTAAAACTGTACAGGTGGGAAGGTAACTCACTATTGCAGAACCGTTTCCATGTCTTGACAGCATACTAAATGCACCATCAGGCGAGCTGAATGAAGAGATTGGCTTCTTTCCTGCCAACAGAATACGCTTGGAAACACCTCAAGATTCAGGTGGTGTATCTGATAAAAACACGAGTCTCGATAGACCTGTCTGCTAACAATGTATTTATCTACTAGTCCAACAAAGTGTAAAGGAGCATCATGGATACACAGCATTGCCAGGCACTGATGATTTCTGTAGGAACACAATGTAGATGACGGTATAGCACCAACACCACCGACAGCAGCAGCAGCAGCAGCAGCAGAGGATGGTCAAGATGCGGCTAATGCTGCTCCTCCACGATTGCCAGCAAGACGAAATCCATCCATACGATCTACTACAGCACCTGCACTAGCAAATGACACATCATCTGTGTCTGTACCTACAAAAACAGAATCACCTTTGCCTATAGGATGGGAACACGCATATGGTAAGCCAAAGGGAAGATGGCTCTTTTTATTCTTCGTACTCATGGCCCTGTAGACCAAGATGGCACCATTTACTATTTCAACGAGTCGACAGGTGAATCTCGGTGGGAAAAACCAGGAGAATCAGAAAGAGACCAACCTCCTCCACCATTGCCACAACGAGATGATAGTGCCGATACTTTGATTCAAGGCCTGAATCCAAACGAACTGCAAAAGCTGGTATAGATACTCGTACAGAGAGAGAAAGAAGCTATTTCGGTGCTTAACGGTTTGATACAGGAATTCGACAAGCTGCAAACGGACTGGATCCGACACAAGGGCTACATACAGATGAAGATGATTTCAGAAAAGGAAGATGGAGGCAAACTGAGCTCATGGAAGGTGTATTATGCAGTTTTATCCAATGGATTTTTGCTGCTATACAAAGAAGGCCATGCTAAAAGCAAGGTAAGTCGGTAGTGCAAGCATCGTTAGCAACCACTAACAGAAAAAAAAAAAAAAAAAAAAAAAAGAAATCCTCTCGATCGCATGTCCCTGTAGGCAGTTTTGATTTAGAGTCCTGCAAAATAGACCCTGCTGGAAAGCAAGATACCAAGCGCAAACATGTGTTTATTATTTCGACACCCAAAAAAGTCAAGCTCTACATTCAGACCACAAGCGACAAAGAGTTCTCATCGTGGCTCGATGCTATTATGAGAGAGTTGATTGCTCGTAAGGAAGGCCAGAACGAGGAGACAGAGATTATGAGGCTGCTGAAATCACTCACATTTGATGAAACGCAAATGAAGGTCAATCGTAAAATGACGCAGCAGGAACATGTGGATGACAGGAAGAGCAGAGGACACTGGTTTTCATCCAAGCCAGACGGTCGATCCAGCAGCACTAGTAGCAGTGTCAAGACGATTGAGCCAAAATACGTCTATGGCCAAGCACAACCTGGTGGAGGTATTGGCAGTTGTATGAGTGATGTTTCTATTGATACTAATCATATTTTTGCGTAGAAAATGATGTTTTTGGCGGGTATTTGCGAATGGAGGACAATGGAGACATACCTCGTATTGTCTCACTTTGTGTCAGGGAGGTTGAAGCCAGAGGATTGCAGTCAGTGGGGATTTATAGATTATCAGGCCCAGCATCCACCATACAGAAATACAGAACGGCCTTCAACAGGGGAGAACGCGTGTCCTTGAAAGAGGAGCACGACATCAATGCCGTTACTGGGTTGCTCAAGCTGTATTTCCGTGAACTTCGCAACCCACTCATGACACATGAATACTATGATTGGTTTATAGAAGCAGCGAGTAAGTTGAAAATAAGACATGATGCCATCATCTACTGATCGTGTATGGCAGAAATATCAGATTACGAAGAACGCATGTATCAGATCAAATCTATCATCCACAGTCTACCCAAGCCCAACTACATTGTGCTAGAATATTTGATGCGTCATCTCAATCTAGTCGCTTCCTACTCTGCAATCAACAAGATGGAGCCATCCAATTTAGCGCTAATTTTCTCGGTGGGCTTACTGAGATCTGCACAGGAAGATTTGAGCAGCATCATGATGTCAGATCTTCACAGCAAGATCATCGAGGCTGTGATTCAGCAGGTGGAATGGTTCTTTGAGGAGGAGGAGGAGGAGGAAGAAGAAGAAGAAGAAGATGAAGGAGATCAAGTGCAAGTATCAGACCAAGCCCTGATACAAGATCAGATACATGCTCATACAAGAACCGAAAGATCATAAAAATAAAGACATGTGTCAAATCCATCAAAAAACTTGTGGTGTGTATCACCCAACGGCAGTCCATCTGGCTTTTTTCTTAAAGAAGCAAGCTTTTCCGTGAATTCATTGATTGTATAAAAAACCCCTTCTCCTTGCTTTCTCCCTCTTTTTTTTTTTTTTTTTTTTTTCTCTCTCGTGTGCTTTTTTTCTTTCTTTCTTTATCCACTCGTTTCAACCATATTCACTACAGCACAATAAGCAACAAAGGGTCATGGTGTGGAAACGATGGAGCCTTTATTTCATTGTCACAGCGGTCATGGCAGAGAGTGCATTACCAGAAATTCAGCTCGATTCAGTGGGAGGACAGTTGGTATTTGCAGGCGATTTTGCTGGCCTCTCACCTTACCGGCTACCAAGCCAGTTTGAATCACTGGATGCAACTTCACTGATCCTATCCGACAGCATAGACGATATAAACGTATTTCAATCATTCGCCACTATAAATGGATCAATTGAAACTTATTGTCAATTAGCTGATAATGAATTCATATTGGCTGGCAACTTTATTAGCATCAATGAAACCACTTACAACTACATTGCTCGCTTCAACAGCCAATCTCGCCAACTCTCCTTGCTAGACCAAGGCTTGGATGGTGCTGTCAAGTCGATTTACTGTACATCAGATGCCATTTACGTCGGTGGTGATTTCATGGCGCCTGTCCATGCCAACATGTCGCAGTATACAGGTCATGCTGCAGTGTATGCCAACAACCAATGGTCGCCATTGCCCTGGAAAGGCTTCAACGGCCCTGTAAATTCTATCATTCAACACGCACAGCAAAACGCTATTATTTTTGGTGGTCAGTTCGATGCCACAGGTGATGGGCAGTACGCCACTCCCAACGCTTCAGCGACAACACAAATGGTCAACCTGGACTCATCCGTCACCATCTCCAGTGGCAATGGTGCCAGCGGTTCTGATCCCAAGAGTGTGATTTGCAGTCAAGCGCCTTGGCTATTGCAAGACGGCAATCCCGGCTACTGGCAAGCTCAATTTGTGTTTCCTATCCAACCGTCGAAATTCAGACTATCCAACTTGCATTCAGCCGATGGAAAGAACACTCAAACATTCAAGCAAGTAGCAAGCGAGTTGTCTACTGAGGAAAAAAAAAAAAAAAAAAAAAACTAACATGTCTATAATAGCATTATTTCTCTTGGCTCCAATCAGTACTTTAATCTGTCGTATCAAGACCCTATTACTAACCAGATGTTGACCTGCTCAGAAGCATGTCCGCTGTCCAACAACTCCAATATACCCTACCAAGACTTTACTGTGGTCAACTCAATATCAACAAGCGGCATCAGAATCAACATTGACGCCTGGTATGGCTCTGCTGGTGGTCTAGGTGGAGTCAGCATTTATCGATCCGACGCTACACTGCAGCCCAATGTCGTTACCAACAGCTCTATCACGTCCTCTTCTTGTTCAGCAGCAGCAGCAGCAGCAGCTCAGGACCCAGCAACATCCTTTTCTTCAGTGTCAACTACTGGCACTTGGACGTCAAGGTACTCGTGGGGCATTTACCAAACATTCTTGGTGTCTGTGATCCCTGCTAGCGAGTTGCACACAGCAGACGTCTCTGCCACCTACAAACCTTTTATACCTGTGCAAAGTGTGTACGACATTTATGCGACAACCCCTGGCTGTGTAGGCACATCAACGTGTGATCAGCGTGTATTGATGCAACTGACGATTGAATTAACACCCGGCAATACCACCACAGTTGCATTAGACCAGAATATCATCTCTGATCAGCGCACACTGATTTATAGGGGGCCTGTATCTGCATCAACCGGCACATTCCAGCCTTCCATTGTCATGAAGGTGGATCCAGCTGCCACCACATCGTCCTCTTCCAATGTCACCATCATAGGCACGTCCATCGAGTTTGCCAGAAACGCCACAGGTATCAATTTGTCCAGCGTATTAAGCTACTATCCTAGTAACAACACATGGAGTGCTTTAGCACAGCAACTACCTGCAGGGTCAATCGTTCATTCGTTAGCATCTGTAGACTCGTCACTCTACATTGGAGGCCAGTTTACTCAAAATACAACATTTAGCAACGTTGTAGCGTATGATTTTGGCTCAACTGCGCTTAAGCCCTTGGCACAAGGTGGTGTCAATGGTGCTGTTTATGGCTTATTGTTGGCAGAAGATGCACGTACGTTGATCTTTGATAAGGATGCTAGGGGTTATTCATTTTTTTTTCTATTTAGGCTTATTTCTAGCGGGTGCTTTCAATAATACAGCAACCCCTCAAACCAACAGCACGTTGAACCATGTTGCTATCTATGACATACCATCCAGCAGCTGGTCTGGCATGAATCAGGTAAGTTGTGCACCATGCGGATGTAAATGTTTACCAACATGTTGTCAAACAGGGTGTCAATGGTCAAGTCAACTCACTGTATGCCACCAAAGACAAGCACGTTCATCTGTCTGGGCCATTCAACGCAACCGCAACTGGCTCAAGGCTCTATAACAATGCAGAATGGGACCCATCAGCTCAATCTTGGGTAACTCGTTCGTCGTACATCCTCGGTTCAATAACAAATCAAGTCCAATTATCAGACACTGCAACACTCTACCTTGGTTCGGTTCAAAACGCTCAATCCTATCGTGTTAGCAACGTGGCTTCTTTGGCTAGCAATGGTATGACTTCGCCCATCACTGACATTGACCCCAATGCAATTGTATACACTGGTGCCTTTTGGAAATCATCGCCTATACTGGCAGGCTCGTTCAAGCTCGGCAACACAGCGTTTCCTCTTGTCATTTACCGCGACAATACATGGCAAGGGCTTTTACCGCAAGTACAAGGCAACATCACTACACTCTCTGTCGTTCAAAACAGCCTACTTGTGGGCGGCCGCTTCAACGGTATAACAGAAGACAATGTTCAAGTGGCCAGCATTGCCTATTACGACCTTGAAAACAAACGAACGCTAGCCATCACGGGTCTATTTGACAACAAACAACAGCCAGGCACTGTACATGTGGTTCGCCCTCAGGGTGATGGAAAATCAGTCTATGTAGGCGGTGATTTCTCGTTTGCTGGCATGCTAAACTGTGATGGTCTTTGTGTCCTTTCGCTAGAGACAAGACAGTGGACACAGCCCAATCAAGGCATCTCAGGCATCGTTAATGATATGTATATTGATGATACCACCCGATTACTGACTGTGGCTGGCAACTTGATTGTGAATCAGAACACACCAACACCACTCGCCAGCATAGACACATCCTCCAATACAGCCACTTGGACTGCAGCACCGGCAAATGAGCAATACACCTCGCCGACAGCTTTGCTATACGATAGTGACGATCAGTTTCTGCTCACTGGCAGCAAAAATAACGCTACTTGGGTTGCAAAGTGGGATGGACACAGCTTTTCATCCTTGGATACGACACTGGGCGCTTCCTCTGTCGTTCATCAGTTGCTATGGATACCTATCGCTCCAGATTCCGCTGCTTCTATTTCTCGTTACCCGTCTGATTCAGACACCATGCTAATGGCTGTGGGTCACCTTGTATTGCCCAACTTGAAATCGAGTTGTAGCGCTGCCTTATTCGATGGCAGTAAGTGGCACCCCTATCTCCTCTCTGCAGCAAGCACTGGGTCACCGGGTCGCATTCATGGAATGTTTACCGCCACAGCCTGCTGCAACGCCTCCTACAAGACTCGTCGTTATCTCTCTGTACCTGCTGTCATTCTGATCTCTATTGCCATCTCACTTGGTATCTTGTTCTTACTAATTGCATGTGCGTTTGCCTACATGTTCTTAAAGCGTCGCCATCATCCACCAAAGTACTATGCAGATCCCATGAAGGAATGGAGACCCAAGTACAGACCCGCGAGTTTGCTTGCCATGTTGGATGCTGCCAACTTGAATGGTAAGGATACTGCTGTAGCGACTGGCGCTGGTGGTGCTGCATTAGCTGGTGCCGACGCTATTGCTACAGGAAATGACAAGCAAGCAGATACCAAGACAACTGGGTATTCAACAGCTTTGGATGATGCTCATGGACCCACGCATCGTGGCCAGACTAGTATGGACATGTCAGAAGCAGCTGCGGCAACCGCACGATACAGAAACTCGAGTGGATTTTCCATGGGCTTGGGTTTACCTTTTAGTGTATTGATGGCGAATGCTCTTAGAAGCAACGATACATCGTCTGAAGCTACTGAAGATGCGCCCAAAGTGTATTATGCTAAATACCCATTTGATGCCAAGGAGTTTGGTGAACTGGCATTTGACGCTCAAACACCCATCGTCGTGACAGATACCAGTGATAATGTGTGGTGGATGGGTTACAAGGATGACGGCTCTGGCAACCCTGTCTCTGGCTTGTTTCCAAGTAATTATGTAACAAAAGCAAAACCTTTTTAAAACCTATATTCCCACTTCTTTTCTCTTTTGTATAAATATAACTACGCTTGTTTCTGATATCTATTGAAAAAAAGAAATGGTCGGATCAAACTGTTAGAAGACTTGAAATTATCATCTCCGCTCAGGGGTAACTTTAGAAGGTGGAATCGGGAGCAGTAGTAAGATCAAAGTATACAGAAGCATCTTTGTTTGTACTGTTATGTCTATATTGGTTGCCATATTGCAAGGGAGGCACTATTCTATTTATGCAGCTAAAATATACAAACATTTCATTAAAGAGCATATATATATAGTTTCAGTACTACGGCAAACATCAAGCTTGATGGCTGCATTCACATTACACAAATCAAGGGACCTTTTTGTTTTTCGAATTTATAATTTATTCTATAATGATATAACTGTGGGTTTATTTTACTGCTACTGCTGATATACTGTGATATAAACATATTTATATACAATTGTATATATATATTAAGGAAGGGAATTTTTTTCTTGTAGATAAAATATAAAGTGTCGCATAGGAAAGAAAAAAAAAAGGGAGAGGGGGGATAATTTAACAAAAGAAAAAAGTTACACAGAAGAAAGAAAAATAAGGGGTGTTTAATTTACAAGTTTGTTGCTGTTGTTGTTGTTGTTGTTTTATATAGATGAGTAAAGTTACAAGAGGATGAATTGCATAAGAGAAAGGAGGGTTGATGAGTATATGAGATGAAGAACGGCATGTTGAATGTGGCAAGAGAAAAAGTAGAGGATTCATAATGTAAGATCAAGTCATTTATCCAAATGTGCTGACAATGTTTGCTAAATGCAAGAGGCTTGAAAGTGATTTTTGTGAATTAGGAGCCCATTCATGATGTTCAAGCTGTTTATCAGACGACTGTTGAGGTTGCTGAATTTGAGTGTGGTGATAACGATTGTAGTGAGGTGAATGCGATTGATAATGATGATGGTGATGTACAGGCTCAGCATGATACTGCCTGAGTGGAGGTGGCAATGAGTGAGCATGGTCGTAATAGTACATCATGGAAGGAGGAGAGGCAGAGCACGAAGAAACAGAGGAAGATGAGCAGGTAGATGAGGTGGAAAGAGCACGGCGAGGCCTATTCACAACTTTATGCTGCTGCTGCTGCTGCTGCTGCTGCTGCTGGTTCATTAAGGTTGATATAGTGGCTGGAGGGTAAGGTAAGCTAGGCATAGTAACAGATCGTCGTGGTCTTGTCATCAGGGGTTGAAACGACATGTGGTCCTCGCCTCCATGGAGAGAGTGGCAATAGAGTTGAGGCGATTCCTTCTTCTTTTCTTGTTGCTGTTGTTGTTGTTGATGTTGACGCAAATGTTGACGACGCAATTTTTGCGACAGATGAGTGCGATAATGCTGCATCATATTGTCTTGACGAGAGAATCGACTGGGGCAGCCAGGATGAAGACAATGAAAGTTCTTTTCACCAGTGTGGATGCGATTGTGTCTGGCAAGATGGCCGCTGGTGGTGAAACTCTTGTTGCATCCAAGTTCGACGCAATGATACTTTCTTTTCGGTTGAACAGGCAATGTCATGGAAGTTGTTAATTTGGTCACTTTGAAAGATGTCTCCTCTGATCTACCATGGCTAGCAGAAATAGCAGCATTGGATGGTGAGTCGTTTAAAAGACTGAATGTTTTGCCAGAGGCATTCTTAATTGATAAAGCGGAATCCATGTTGTGAGATGAATGAGAAATAACAAGCAAGAAAGAAAAGAAGAAGAAGGTTGAAATGGTGAGCAAGTCTCTATTTATATTTCTCAAATGTGGTGGCTGCTTGGACGTGAGCTTATCATGTATGTTTTTTTACGCACTGTTTAAAAACAACGTGGGCCTGAATTCCTTTTTGAATTGTGATGCACAAGTAAAAAGTTGTTCGCCCTGCATTACAAAAGTGGAAATAAGCGAAAAAAAAACGTGCTTGTTTATGTCCAGTGTGAATTGAGTGGTAGCAGATCTCCTTAAATTATTTATATATCACACCATTCCCCTTTTCATACTAACGAGAGACAGCGAGAGAGAGAGAGAGAGAGAGAGAGAGAGAGGGAGAGCTCCCTTTTATGTTGCACTGTTAAACTAATTATATTCTCTGATCTGCCAAGACACCATGTAATTACTAGAATTTATGAAAGCAGCAAAGAACGAAATATTTCACTTGGCAAAATGAATTTAATGATACCGAGATAATCCATCATGGTATCTTGCCACTGGCTGTAACCATGCAAGCTATCATTGGTCAATGCTGTTAGGAGATGTCTATTTTTATAGCATTTCATGTAGTATTTATATACACCATGTATGATTTGAATACTGCCCATTGTATAAGTAACGTCGTTTAAACCATTTAACAGAATGATATTCGCTCCATGACAGCATAATGCAGATATTGAACACAAATGATATTTCTAAATTTGAGAGGTCAAAGCGCCGGCGCTTATTACCATTGTCGACTTGACCAATTGGAATACTTGTTCTAATTTGACATGTACAGTATCTACATGCCATGAACACAACAACAAAAGAAAGGAATGGGTCCCCAGCAGTGAATCAAGGGCTTTAATATTTAGTAAATTAAAGGGATCTACAAATCTAATAAAATAAACATGATCTCTTTACTTGACAATCTCTACGCTCTACTACATGGATTTTCTCGTTTTGCTTGATGAGAAAAATATAAACGAATGATTTATGCTTTCTATATTAGTACATATTCCCTGGTGGCTATTTGTTATTGTTACCATGTTCTGTATAAATATAGAGTTTTTGCTGGTTGTTACCCTTAAAATATGCACTGAGAATACTTGATTCTCCTTGACAAAACTGTAAAATGCCACGTTTTCAACATTTTAATCTGGTTTGTTGGCAATCTTTGCGTCTCCTGTACCAGTGTATACAGAGTGAACAGGGACCCCTCAGTGTAATGGGGTCGATAGGCGAGGTTCTTGATAAGACAACACAACAACAAACGCACAAACATGTAAATATAGGAGTAATGCATAAAACAAAAATCTCGTAAACCCGCGATTACATGATTACCGATGTTTGGCACATTGGGCCGAATGACTATTGTGCTACCAAGTTAATTGGCGATGATCTTGAATGTTTTATGGTTCCTCTCTCCTTGGAGAGACTGATGTTGAAGATTGTGATTGAAAAACCAACTAGGAAAGACATTTGCAAGCGACATTATCAACTCCAAAGATAGACTTGCTACAGCGTATTTCTGGTTTGCCGAGCTTTTTGGCACAGTTTTTATTGACTTTTTTTTTTTTTTTTTTTTTTCAGGGTGATATCATTCGCATCATGATAGCCCACTTCTCTCTATGATAGATCATTGTATTTATAAATACACAAAACTGCAGCATTTCCTTGATCTTCTGCATCAAGTCATCACGCGATACTGCATATAATGCATGCATCGGTATGGATTTGTTCTTAAAATTTAAGATTTTATTCCATGTTTAGGTTTTGAAAAGGCGTAAAATGACACAAATATGATACTTTTAGTCTGTTGCCATGATTTTATTTGATTGTACAATCCTTTCGCTCAGATGCAGATGACACTTTGAATCTTAACACTACCACATAGCATGAGATGCAAGTCAAATCAGAGGACAAGGCGCATCTTACAGGCTGCCAGTGCGAAAAACAGCTCATTGCTTGCCTTTTGCTGAAAAGTCTCATGGTATTGCTGATTTAGTTAGGCCATTGTAGATTGTAGTCTATTGTGGTGGGTGGGCTCAGGAGGTAATTGAATGACTGAGATAACACGAATTAATAGCGCATATGCAAAAGTAGAATATAGGTGAATATCACTTTATTGATGTAATAGAACAGGAACGTTCTCAAATCACCTTTGGGGCTTTCATTTTCACCATGTCTGGTTGAATAACCTAAAGCGGTATTGATGCTTTCTAACAAATGTAATGCTTCATTGAGTTGACAGGACTATTTTGTTGCGCAATGGAATTCATCCTATACTAGAAAGACAAATGGTATATACTGTAATGTGTGAAACTGCTGTTAAATCAGGCAAAATCTGAAAGCAACTTGATTACCGTAGATGACTTGGTTATTTTCAGTCATGCTTATCAATATACAATGTCTCATTGCGTTTTCTTGCCTGAACAATCAAAGAGCTTCGTGATAGACTTTAAACATCCTGGCGCAATGCTGTAAATCTCATAGAATATTCTACTAAAATATGCTTTTCTGCCTTTTGGTATTACCTAGGAAGCGTATTATTGTAAATCTGACTTTTTCATGATGCCTCGCATTTACAGCAATAACAACAATCTTTATAAGGGCAGGCAACATAGCTACAACAGGTTTTCTTTAACAAAACATATACAAAACCACAGCAAATCCTGGGTGTATTTGTACAGTAATTGCTCGTGTTAGACGCTGTTTTAGACTGCCAGAATAGCTCCAAACAATTGCTTTCATCAAGAACTTGCTTTCTGACACTTTTTGGGCCCCTCCCAAAAAAAAAAACGGCCAAAAATCACCTTCAAACCATGAGGGGTACCTTATGGTTTTTGTCAAAAATCAAACAGTCGCGTTTTTTACCATAAAAATGAAGACTTTCACTTTGGCATATACCAATTCAAAATGTTTCTCTTGATCCAAAGCATCTCCTGAAAATGCTTTTGAGAGACCTCGAGAAGCAAAATCTCGACATTTTGGCCAAAAACCTAATTTCGTGTTTTCTAATATTGCTCAATAAGTTTGTTCAAAACATCTCTTGCATTCTACATCATCAAGTGCGCCTTGAAAAGTGTTCCAAAAAAGTATAAGAGCGTATTGAATGATTATCACAATTTATATAGTCGAATCTGACAAAGTAGATCAATTGAGTCGAGATTAATTACACCGAGATGTCAAATGCCGCAAAATACGCTAAAAGCTTTATGGCTTCACTTGCAACAGAGAAAATGACTCGTAAATGAAGCTTTGGGCTTACATCAATGGGAATAACTCATAGGTCTTGATGGTTTAAAGCATCTTATACTGGGAATGTCAACGTAATGTAGAATCAGCCTGTATCCAATTAAAGTTTTTTTTTTTTTTTTTTCAACAATGCTGGTGCAAACGAGATGGTATCAAATTCCTCATAGAAAAGACATTACTAATAAAGATGAAGCAGAGTGTCAGTCTACGCTTTATGGATATTACAACTCGAAAGAGACATTGGTTATAGCAGATCCAGGGCACCAATGATCCAATAGCATGACAAATGTTTTTTTCCATGAACGGCCTTTCAAAGCTTAATGCGCATTTGCCTGTGATTTTCCAGAATTGAGGATGACTAAAAGCAAATGTTATAAATATTTAATTGTAACCCCTTTTTTCCATTTCCCCACACTTTTTATCTTTTATTGTTTTTTTTGATAGATAATGGCTACAAGTAATAAGCAAGCAAAGAGGCGTTTGAAACAGCTTGGAGCCACATTAAACCCATCCAAAGCGGGCTGGTCAGACTCTGAAGACGAGGATCTTATTCATGAAGGTATGAGGCGCACACAATAGCAATGGTGATATATATTCATGCGTACATTCATCATGAATTAGTCGGCATCAAGTCCGTGCGTATTGGCGATGTAGTGATGCAAGTGCACCCTGCACAGAATCCCGAATTGGTCCCAGAGATCCAAGGTCCATTCTACGAAGGTGCTCAAGTAAGTCTACATTACCCATAAGCATAACAGTGACTCTTTAACGTTCTGTTCTAATAGGATATACTCAGACACCTGAGATGGATCATGCAGAAAGACAAGGTAATCCAGCAAATCAATAAATGAGAGAGAGAGAAAGAGAGAGAGCAGACGTTAAATCAACTGAATTTAGTTGGGTCAAGATATTTTTTTACTAGGTCCTCCTGGGCCATTGCGTCGCAACCTCATTATGAAATACGCAGAAATGACTCAGCGAGAGTAAGTAGACAACAATACTTGCAGCAGGAATGGGGTTATTCACATATGTTGCCTTATATAGAATTGAATATGTAGCACTGTCAAAGGATGTGACAGATGCAGACCTAAAGCAGCGAAGAGAACTCCAAAACAGCACCTCCTTCTACGTAGATCAAGCAGCTGTCAGAGCAGCTATTCATGGCAGAATCCTGGTGTTGGATGGCATTGAAAAGGCAGAACGCAATGTATTGCCCATTCTAAACAATCTGCTAGAAAACCGTGAAATGTCTCTGGATGATGGCCGATTTTTGACGACCAAGGAGGTCAAGGACACTGCAGATACCAAGTTTGAAAAGGTGAGCCCCAGATTCCTGGTGTTTGCTCTAGGTAGGTTTTGTAAGGCCATCAAGCAAGCAATTGTTGCTCACATACTCATTAAGGTTTGCCTGTACCACCCTATGTCGGATACCCTCTGGATCCTCCGCTTCGCTCCCGATTCCAGAGCAGAGACGTCAAATCACCTGAATTCAAGTCGCAAGTGGATCAGATGCTTAGTTTGATAAAAAACAAGCAGATTTCCAGAGATTTGATTGAACGATTGATTTCCATCAGCATGGTTCTAGGTGTCCAAAATGAAAAGAACAGCAACCGCGAGATTGAAGTGCCTGAATTCCCCATGACGATTGAAAGTTTGGCTCCTCTGTTGTCCTTAGTGCCCAATATCCACCCCCGCTTCTTGGTCGAT
This sequence comes from Mucor velutinosus, assembly GCF_035048745.1. NCBI lineage: Eukaryota > Fungi > Mucoromycota > Mucoromycetes > Mucorales > Mucoraceae > Mucor > Mucor velutinosus. Next base: position 219,664 of record NW_027041922.1, read on the forward strand.
ATTTTGTATCCCTACGCGCTACTTCCCACCTGTGATTTGGAGCAGCTGAGTGTGATTGAAGCTGCATTCAGACGATTTGGCGTGAAATCAGCTGTCGTAGAAGCACACATGGAGGCCCGTCAAACAGCGTCTGGCTACTCAATTGCCAACATTGACCCTATCCAAACCGGCGACAACATTACCGTGGATGGTTATCACTACACACACAAAGCCATCGCCTCGTTTGCTTCGGATCAGTATGGTGCTATTGGATTGCCCATTCAATGTGGTCCTTCGCCCTTCAGCCCCGCCGAATACTTTATCGAAACGCCTTATCACCGTGAAATATTCTCTGCCATGGTTTTGTTGCATGCTGGTGGTAAAGACATTTGTCTGGTAGGCACCCACAAGGGTGTTGGCAAGTCTGCTCTGGTGCGCCACTTTGCTCGCAATCTGGGCTACACCATCGATTATATTCCTCTGTACCGAGACATGTCTTCTCGTGATTTACTGCAGCGTAGATCTACCACAGCCAAGGGTGATACTGTATGGGAGAACTCACTGCTCGTAGAAGCTGCCATTCACGGTCATCTCGCCGTGTTGGATGGCATTGAAGCCTTGTCTTATGGTACTTTGAACACACTGCAACGTCTGTGCTCTGACCGTGAGACTCAATTACCGGATGGCACTCGTTTGATCAGCGGTCATCGCTATGCCAAATTGATGCGCAAGCAATCGCCCGAAGTATTGGAAGCCAAGCGTTTGATCCCTATTCACCCCTCCTTCCGTATCATGGCATTAGCTCGTGCTGGTACTAGTGGCCAGACCGACACCAAGGCTGGGTCTTGGCTCACAGCAGAGATATTGTCCATGTTCCATTTCATTGTGGTTGATTCACTCCCATCGCATGAAGAACAAGAAGTACTTACTGCCTTGTCACCTGGTGTGGATGAAGACAAGCTGAGACAATTGCTCACATTTGCTAGAAGACTCCGTAGAGACAAGGATGACACCATTCGCATGTTGTCCAGTGCATTATCTACCCGCCAATTGATTCGTATCTGCCGTCGTTTGGCCTATTTTGAAAATGAGAGTCTGTATATTGCTATTCACAAGGCTGCTCTGTCTCGCTTTATGCCTGCTGTTGCCCGTGAGGCCTTGTCTGCATTGATGATCGCCAATGGTATTTACCCACCCAAGGAAAACCCCACTGCACCGGAACTAGTGATTGAAGTCTTGCCCTCACGAGAGTCGCCTGAACAGATTCGCATTGGCAATGTCACTGAATCCGTGTTCAAGGGCGGTGATCCCATGCTGATTCCCAACGTTGTTTTTCACGAAAATCCTGCTCACACCGAGATTTTGAGAGAGATGCTCAAGGACTACCAATTGGGCGATCATCTGCTTTTGATTGGTAACCAAGGTGTTGGTAAGAACAAGCTGGCTGATTACTTTTTGCAGCTGCTACAATTGCCCCGTGAATACATCCAACTGCATCGCGACAGTACTGTGCAGAGTTTGACAACGACACCTGCCATTGCCGATGGTGTATTGACCTATGAAGATTCTGCTCTCGTCAAGGCAGTGCGTGATGGTACCATCTTGGTGGTCGATGAGGCGGATAAAGCACCCACCTATGTCACAGCTGTGCTCAAGAGTTTGGTTGAGGATGGTCAAATGGTACTGGGTGATGGTCGTCGTATTATCTCCAAGGAGTCTGATATTCAGGACAGCCAAAACTACATTATGGTGCATCCCAACTTCCGCATACTTGTGCTGGCTAATCGTCCTGGCTATCCCTTTTTGGGCAACGATTTCTACCGCGAGATTGGCGATGTCTTTAGTTGCCATGCTGTCGACAATCCAGACATGACGTCTGAAATGTTCTTGTTGCGTAAATACGGCCCCCAGGTGTCTGAGGATTTGCTGGCCAAGTTGTCTAGTGCCTTTACTGATTTGCGTAAATTGACGGATGAAGGTCTCATTTCTTATCCTTACTCTACTCGTGAATTGGTCAACATTGTGCTCCATTTGCAAAACTACCCAGAAGAAGGCATCTCCAAAATTCTGCAAAATGTGTTTGATTTTGACCAGTACGACCAAGCCTCCAAAGAGCTGGTGATTGAAATCTTTGAAAAGCATGGTATTCCCGTCGGTCTCGAGTCTGATTTCTCTATGCATTTGGGTGATGTCTTGTCCTTGAACAAGCCTCTGTTGTCTGAGCAGTGGGCTCGTGTGCCTTCTGCCACCAAGCATGTTGCTATTCGCATTGAAACAGAGTCCATTGCTGTTCGTGGTGGCTGGGACATTGATGTGGGCAAAAAGTGGAAGGATCTCGAGCGCAAGGAAGGCAGATCCACCATCTTTTCCGAGCAACTATACACGTTTGATATCCCCACGCGTGGCGAAGCGCTTGATATTGCCACTGTGGATGATGGCACCCTGTTTGTGGTTACTACCAACCCAGTGACACTCCATCGCATTGATCCCAACCACAAGCGCATCGATAGTTTGGATCTTTACGAGTACTTTCCTTTGCAACGCGCACCTCCCAGACTCCGTATCTCTGTGATTCGCGCCAAGACTGGTGCTGTCAAGTACCTTGCCTTGCACAATCCCTCCAACAACGAGCTGCTATGCTGCGATTTCAACAAGAAATCAGTCGTGTCTGTGGTGATTCGTGGTTTGGAGCCTGTCAAGTCCATCATGTGCAACAACTTGAGTGCTACTGGCACCCTGATCTTTTACCAAGAGGACCAACCCACCATTGCTGTGCTTGATTTCAACACATCGCAGCAACACACGCTTACCTTCCCTCAACGCATCAGCCAACTGCATGTTGTTGAGCCTCATTTCTGGATTGCTCGTGGTAGTCGCAATGCCAACATCTATGCCATTACACCCGACAAGGAAGGCAGCCTTCCCAATGTCATGGAATCTATTCAAGCCTTGGGCCAAAATGGCCAACCTGTGGGCGAGCTGGCTCACATTTACGAAAGAGATTTTGCTCCTGGTGCTAAATTTGCTCAAAATGCCGATCTCAACAAGTTTGCCTCTATTCTTGAAGGATGCTCTTATGCTGACTTTTATGGTGATCGAGGCGTGATTGACATTTCTTGTTACATGAAGCATCAGCAACAGAGCAGTGAAAACCAAGAAGCCAGAAAGGTCAAGGGATCCTCTTTGTATCTGCAGCAAACACAGCAACTGGCCATCATTCAACCACCCACCGATGGTCGCGCTGAGAGCACGCTGGATCTCTTGAACCCCAACACAAACCAAATATGGCGCATCAAGATGCCATTGTCTGTCATTGGCAACATGGAGGCACCTGTGCCCACTTACACACAATTCCAAGTAGAGCGATTTGCAGCTACCATGTGCGAATTGCCAAACGGTAACCTTGTCACCATGGACAATGCAGGTACAGTACGTATCTGGCAAGTCAGTTCCAACGAAATCTACAAAGCTGCCCAGACATGGAAGCAAATGGTCGGTGTGGATCAAAAGGTGCTATCTGTCATTTACGAAACGGATGAAAAGCAATTGGACGATCTCTACGATGAAGCCAAGAAGCTGGCAGGCGACCAAGGCAATAGTGATGCTCAGTGTCAAAACGATGGCCAGGGACAAGGATCTGGAGGTTCTTCTGGTGTAGGTGAGGGTGATGGTGGATCTGGATCAGGCGGTCAAGGTGGAGGCGGTGTCAATGGCTCTGGCAACAACATGAATGAAGAAGGACGCCAAGAAGCTAGTTTTGAGGACATTAATAACCTAAAACTGGTGTGTTTGCAAGACCTATAGAGTGATGTGTATGTGGCTAACTTTTAAATGATAGAAAACGGCTGGTGATGAACCTGAAGCTATCACAGAAGCTCAAAAGTAAGTTCCTGTTTGACATTTGTATTTAAATATACTCACATGGAATCACAGGGAAATGCACGATCAAGCCATGGAAAAGATGCTCAAGAAGCTCGACATGAGTCAAGCTGATTTCCAGGTAGGCTCGATTAGTTTGGTTGTGCATTATAACACTCATCATGATTACTTGACAGCAATACAATACATTCATGGAAAATATTCGTCGTGAAGTGCGCGAGCTACGTGTTATTCTAGAGAGCGTTGAAGCAAAGAAACACGAGCGAGTTTGGCTCAAGAATCAATCTTCTGGTGATTTAGACGACACAAAAATGTAAGTTGATTGACAATACAGTAAGGTGATTCTTTGTAGGCTCACATCTACATGTAGCATTGAAGGGCTCACGGGTGAAAGAGCCATCTACAAGAAGCGTGGTGAAGATGACCCTGAGCTAGGTTTGTTTCAGGACAAGCCCAAGCGCATGAATTTTGTCTTTGACTTGTCTGCCAGTATGTTCCGTTTCAACACGCATGATCGTCGTTTGGAGCGTTCAATGGAAGTGGCTCTCATGTTGATGGAATCTTTCCGTGGATTTGAGCACAAGTTTGCTTACAAAATTGTGGGTCACAGTGGTGATGGTGCCAACATTGAGTTTGTTGTGCCTGGCAAGTACCCCAAGACAGAAAAGGAAGCCTTTGAGGTGATTAGCAAGATGAAGGCTCATTCGCAATACTGTCTCAGTGGTGATAACACACTTGGTGCAGCCTCTCATTCCATGAAGGAGGTGGTCGAGGAGGAATCAGATGATTATTTTGTAGTTGTCTTGTCGGATGCTAACATTGCTCAGTACAATATCCACCCCAATGACATTGCTAGAATCCTCAAGTCGGACGATCGTGTTACTGCACAGATGATCTTCATTGGCAGTATTCAGGATCAAGCAGAGCAGTAAGTGCCGTGGTGTAAGATGTTTACCAATAGCATACTCACTCAAACATTTAATTAGGTTAAAAAAGGCATTAGGAAGCCACGCTCACATTTGTACAGAAAACAAGGAGCTCCCCAAGATTATCAAATCATTGTTTTTGTCATCTATGGTCAAGGGTTAATACTGTAGATTCAGTCGTATAAAGAATGTAATATTAATTGATAGAATGGTGTAATAAATCAGACGTCCATGTCCAGTTTCCACCTTTTTCTTGCCGCATTGATTGCGTCCATCTATTGATTGTTGGCTATGTATTTGTTTGAATGATTGAGTATACTGTTTATGATCATTGGAAGTTTAATCATTGATACACACCTTCCACAAAACACAGTTCCGTCATTTATGATTGAATAGAATGAACATGTACCAAACTCTCATTCGACCTCTACTTTCCTTTTCTCACTTTCGAGCATGCGTCAGCCAGATATTATGTTTGATATCTGCATGGCATGGTTAATAGCTTTGACATGTAGGCTTTGACTGACAGTCTCCCACATCTGGAACATGATGACCGAAAGACTGGAAAACCTTGGCATGGATAAAAATACGAGATACAGCTATAAATCACACCATCTGTTTCATCAGCTACTTTTACGCAATGAATTTAATGTATTTGAGCACTATATCAGCCAGCACAAGTAACTGTAAACGAGGATATCCTAATTCAGAGCAAATATTACAATGGTCATTATGGTTATCGCAAGTGATCGTATCCTTAGTTATCAATCTCAACGGCAACAGCGGCTCTTTTGGATATAACGTTACCAGTGGAAGGAAAATTTCTCCAAGAAATTTGTCAAATCTGTCGTTTTATCGAAGTAGCTGAGGCAATACGCGGAGGAATACATGAAAACACACAGGAGAATGAAGTAGATTGCATACTTTGATGATGGACGCATAGCTGCCAAATTTACCATACACAAACGCTGCAAGTTCAAGACACATGCTCAACGACCAAGAGTTTAGACAATAGTGGCAACTTTATATCTTTGGATAGCTATATACCCATCTTTCCTTATCCAGCCGTGATAACAGTAGTACATTTTATTCTTTTTTCCAATACTATTAGATAGTATCAGGAATACTGTCATCACTCTTCATTAATTACATAAAATCCTGAATTTATAGTGTTTTCCAATAGATATTTGTCAAGCCCGAATAGGGTTGCTGATAATAATTCAGGTACCTGCGTTATCATCTACAGTACTGTATAAACAGGCACAAAAGAAATAAGATCAAGTAATTAAGTTTAGCTACTATAGTACTTTTCAATTCGAAATTTCCTTCCTATACACATTCAAAGGCATCAGTTGGCTTCATATCACGATGGGAATGGCATCTGTGTTGCCCCCCCCCAGCCCCCCGCCGTCGCCGCTGCTGCTAAACCCATTTATATTCCCGCTTAATTTTTTTTTTACGTTGGATTGGCCAGATCATAATCAATCTCGACTCAATTGATCTACTTTGTCAGATTCGACTATATAAATTGTGATAATCATTCAATACGCTCTTATACTTTCTTGGAACACTTTTCAAGGCGCACTTGATGATGTAGAATGCAAGAGATGTTTTGAACAAACTTATTGAGCAATATTAGAAAACACGAAATTAGGTTTTTGGCCAAAATGTCGAGATTTTGCTTCTCGAGGTCTCTCAAAAGCATTTTCAGGAGATGCTTTGGATCAAGAGAAACATTTTGAATTGGTATATGCCAAAGTGAAAGTCTTCATTTTTACGGTAAAAAACGCGACTGTTTGATTTTTGACAAAAACCATAAGGTACCCCTCATGGTTTGAAGGTGGTTTTTGGCCGTTTTTTTTTTTGGGAGGGGCCCAAAAAGTGTCAGAAAGCAAGTTCTTGATGAAAGCAATTGTTTGGAGCTATTCTGGCAGTCTAAAACAGCGTCTAACACGAGCAATTACTGTACAAATCCACCCAGGATTTGCTGTGGTTTTGTATATGTTTTGTTAAAGAAAACCTGCTGTAGTTTTGCTACTTGCCTTCTACAGGTTGTCTATTTTAGTGATTTGACTGAATGAAAATTAAAATCGCGAACTTGGTTGCATGGTTGAAGAAAATCGGGTCTTGTAAACATAATTCACATTTACCGAATGAGTCTTCTTTTCACTACTATCTTGTAAACTATGGAACATCGTAAGTAGAGCATCTAAAATTGATATCTAGTGACTAATCAAGAGCTTGTTTTAGAGTCTCAAAAGTAAGATGGCAACTAAACTATAGCAGAATGTTGCCCACTAACAGCTTGAATAGGTCATTTTGGAAGAGACGAGGACTCAAACTCCCAGGAAGGTAATTTATTGTAATCAGAGACGCAACAGAGGCCATTGAAGTAATACAATACTCAGTATTAGTGTTGTTCCTAGCTACTCTACCGCAGCAGAAGACGACAAGCCTAGCAAAACAGATGTCATTGGCGCACGATACACATACAACAGTTTGGTCACTTTTCACGATGCATCGCTAAAGCCTGTCATGTTACCTTCTCAATATTCAGCAGTCAATAGCACAGCAGCATCACAACAACAACAACAGCAGACAGGGAGCAAATCTATGAATAAACATTCTTTAAAGAAGAATCATACAAGAAGCACCTCGACGCAGAAATCGTTTAACGCGTTCTTAAAGGACACAAATGACGAGTGGAGTGATGATATACATGAGCCGGGAAAACAGCCTAAAGAAACAGCTGCTGACACCTCCACACATCACACAGCAGCATTGGAAAAAGCATCAAAGGCAGTGGAAGCTGTCTTATCAACCACGCCAATGCCAGCGAATCCTCCACCTCAACCCATACGAAAAAAGAAGTCTACAAATCCCAATGGCATCAAGGATCATGTGCAAGACATACTGCTAGGTGAGCATTCAAAACGCTTTATTTGAACATGTTAGAATGACTGACGAGAATACGCAGACCCTACATTATCTTTGAAATGGATTGATTTGGAAGAATCCAGAGATCCATTGAGATCCAAAAAGTTCAATGAAGTGTTATCAGTGTCCAATGTGGATCTAGGTAAGATCATGGCTGATGGTAGTGTGCAGCATTGTCTCTAACATGGCAATCTTGTTCAGTCTCATTAAGATCATTGAGTTGGAGCGGTATACCCGAAGAGATGAGAATGATGGCATGGCAATTGCTGCTTGGATATTTGCCTTGCAATTCTGCTAGAAGAGAAATCACTTTGGCTCGCAAGAGAAAGGAGTATTCCGACAGTGTCACGGCAACCTATGCACGAGGCATCGCAGGATTGGATCAAGCGCTATGGCATCAGATACACATTGATATACCCAGAACAAATCCCGGCATTCCCTTGTATCAGTATGAGGCAACTCAGTTGGTAAGGATGCTATGAGATGGATACGCTATATATACTGATGCGGTACTAGTGCTTGGAGAGAATCTTGTATCAGTGGGCTATTAGACATCCAGCAAGTGGCTATGTACAAGGCATCAATGATTTAGTGACACCCATCTTTGAAGTGTTTTTATCAGCCTATATTGATGAGGATCCAGAGCAGTATGATGTAGGCAAGCTGGATAAAGAGATTCTAGGTGTGATTGAAGCAGATAGTTTTTGGTGTCTGTCAAAACTGCTGGATGGTATTCAAGACAATTATACGTTTGCACAGCCAGGCATTCAGAGACAAATATCGACGTTAAAGGAACTAGTAACACGCATTGATGGTAAGATTAGCAACACTGATCATTAGCAAGTATGCTCACTGTTCATGGACTATACAGCTCGTCTGGCTCAGCATTTACAAAATGAAGGGATCGAATTTATTCAGTTTGCTTTTCGATGGATGAATTGTTTGCTGATGCGTGAATTACCACTGATGAGCACGATCCGTATGTGGGATACCTACCTAGCAGAAGGCTCATCAGAAGGATTCTCTGAATTTCATGTGTATGTGTGTGCTGCCTTCCTTGTCAAATGGTCAAATCAGTTGCAAAAGCTCGATTTCCAAGGTGTCATGATATTTTTACAGCAATTGCCTACACAAGGCTGGCAGGCAAAGGACGTTGAGCTGCTGCTATCAGAGGCCTATATGTGGAAAACTTTATTCCATAATGCACCCAACCATTTGAAATAAATCGTATATCAATTTGGACCTTTTTGCGTTTTATTCAAGTGGTGAAACAGTAGAAGCGGACACAAAGCGTACCTCAGTGTACTAGTTATAATACCAGTTCATTTGATAACGTATATTATGATTCTTGAAATATTATATGTTCTTTATTTTTTTTTAATGCAAATGTCAAAGGGGATGAAAGAGAATGGATACATATATGGCATATAAGTTGTATTATGTGAGTGATTGATAATCGCTGTAGGTAGAATGAGCAATGAAATGTGTATGGGCTCGGTAGTACGATTTATTGAAGGTCATTGTGGTTTCCTCCAACCATGACTTGTAGCTTGGCAATTTTCTCTTGAAAGAAGGGACAGAGTCTCACCAAACAATGAACGATCATCAATCGCTTCGTTCACAGCGTCCTTGGTATAATTATGCTAGCCAATACCATTTCTCTGAATAGTATGATTCCTTGCATAAATAAAGTCATTGAGTCAGCCTTGTTCACGGTAACTGGGAAGCGTATTCTATCCAGGATTTTTTCTGTCGTATATTGTGGGTGGGATCCCATGGTAGTCTTCAATATGTTTAGAATAACAAAATATAGACAGAGTAAATACAATTAGAACTGAATATATTTATTAAGTTATTCCAAGGTTGAATGAGGATCAAAACTAGTGTAGATTTCAAAGGTATATATAGTTATTTGACAGTACCGCAGCAATAGGGCCTTGATCTTGAATGCGGGATAATTGTATAAGCCTTGAACCAGTTAACGTGAATGTGCTGCATAAGAACTCATGAACCACCAGTCAAGGATAAACAACAAAGATGATCCAGGATAGAATATTCTTCCTAATAGCTTTGACGGAAGAGCATTTGTCAGAATTGAAACCCACTTCCAGGGACGAAAGGCCATAGGCTATCACTCTCCAGGAACCAGGATATAGATTAGCCATTTGATGGCACCACTCATGTTCCTTCGTGCTGCTTGAATAAAGACCTCTCACTTCTACTATGTATCTCTGCTCATTCTCAGACCCTCTTATGTAATATACAACGCCTAATACATTTGCCTCTTAGAGATGATCTATATCCTAAACATTCGTCCCCACCAGAATCGATAATACTGCAAGAATTGTCGATTCGATAAACACTACACCACAGGAGATAGATCAAACAAGCTCGGCTCGTTGAAATACTTCCTATGTGCTATCATGAATTCGGAGCAATGGCCATTAAAACATCCCAATCAATGTAAAGCCCAATGGGGAAAAAAAACAATGATCAGGTAAAAAGGTACACTGCTACCACAACACATGACAACACCCTCTCGACCACCACTCTTACCTCGTCCCCACTGTCGCTCACCTTCCCGCTTACCCTGTCTTCTCCCTAACATACGTGGCCCGGCGCCGCTTTGCTGGAGATTGAGGAGCCCCCGCCTGATCTGCTTCCCCAATGGCAGCACGTTTCCTCTGTTGCTTACTTGGCATTTGAGCCACTCGCTCTCGGATGCGCCCTTCTTCTTGCTTCTGCAGCTGCATATGCTTTTGCCAATACCTTTGCAAGATATGGGAATCCGATACATCTTCTGCAGTTATCCACGAACACATGCGTTCACCATAGCCCTTCCATTTGATGAGATACTCACGATTCGCTGCTTTGCCCCTATGATCTCGAATCGCCTCAATTTCGAAATACTCATGATCAATGACCTTCTTATCTATGTTCACCACCTTTACCTCGGATGGTACATAGTTGCAATGAAGAATCTCATTCATTTCATCCTTTAACTCGTATGACCCGCCTTGATTTCTACGAATGACCGTATATGGTCCATAATCAATAGTAGTAGTAAATGCATCCGCCAACATGATTACTTCGCCATATTCTTTTGCAGTGTACTCTAAATCCATTCCATCCGAGGAACTTTCATCAACCTCCTCAATGGTTGTATCAGGGATATAGTTAATAAAGTCTGCTATCATTGAAAGGTATATGCTCTGAGTGTTATATAATAAAATATTCAGGAAAGAGCAGTTTATTTAATTTGTCTGAACTTTTTCCTTGAATCATCTGAATACTAGTTCGCCGGTTATCCAAAAATGGATAACTAAAAGTCGAAGGAAAACACTGTACCACGCACGTAATTATTTCAATTTTCCGTCCTCAGTGTTTTTTGGACGAAATGAATTGAAAAGTATTTAGATAAAAAATCCATAATTGGAGTGCATTTTTATGTTTAATCATATACAGTATTTCTACATTACTTGTCGCATTTTTCGAAATCTGTGTCGCACTTTTGAAAATCAGTTGTCGAGTTATCAAATCTGGGATGTCGCATTTTCGGTTTGGATTTGTCGGTAGCGTAGATGTCGCCTACAAAAAAAGGTATATCGCAGAGTTCAGATGTAGAGAGCAAAACAAAGATAAGGTAAAAACAATATTTTATTGGGTAAGATAATAACAAAAAATAATAATGGAATAAAAAATGACATAAATAAACTACACTAAATAGGGGCATCATTGAGACAATCATCGAAGCAGGAGATAGAGTGACGGATGTATCAATGTAGATCCTTGTGAGTAACCATATTGCAAGCTTCCGATATTTTTGAAAAGAGTGTGTCCACATCCAGCAGTTCTTCCCTCTTGATCGTATACTTCAACTTGGACCGAAATTGTTCAATGGGGTTCAGTTCTGGAGAGTACGGCGGGAGATAAACACAGTTGTAGCCACGTTCAGTAAGAGGCAGTTCAATGGTTTTTGATTGATGTGTTGGTGCGTGTTGTCTATAACCAGATAGTAGCATCTGAATTCAGGGTGCTTTTCCATGATGTCCGTCGTATACTATAAAAACTTCAAATAATGGTTAATTATTGTTCCTATAGCCTTACCATGTTGTTGTTTTTCCTCTTGCTGTAGCTGTTCCAGTGCTCCGTTTTTTTTCTTGGATTGTTGTTGTTCTTTTTGAGGTAGTCCAGACTCTCACCTCGCAAGAGAACCCAAGTCAAAGAACATGATTGACAGAACAATCAGCTGCAATGGTTGGTATCAAGGACGTTCATCCAGAGATTACTAGCCGCAAGCATCTTGATTGTTGAGGTTGGTCGGAAAAAAAGAGAAAAAAACAAAAAAGTCCATTATTCACCCTTGAAATTTTTTTTTCAGATGACTGCGAAATCAGGTCCAGCCCCAAACTCCGCGTTATATGAGGTGAAATTCCGACGCGACCATTTTTTTTTACCCTTTTCTCACTCCTCTAAATGGCAACTCACAGATCAAAAAAGCGAAAAAGAACACCCAGCCATGCAACGTGGTGTTTACATCACGCCAGTTCTCTTTCTTTGAAATCCTTAGTTCGCCACTTTGAATTATACGATCGTCAATACAGCCAGGCGCGTTATCGAACTATTCTTGATAAGTATTTTGAACATGATGCCAAAGCTAGCCTGTTAGCCGAACTCAAGCAATGGAATTTATCTATGGACAGCACTGATTTCTGGAAGGAACAAGCCCGGTCAAAGGTGATCTCGGATACCCATGCTTCCTGCTCAGTTCTTGTGGACCAGATCATTGTTGTGGAAGAAACACCTCACGTTGACCGCAGCAACGACTCTCCTTCCGCTACCACCTCCACCTCCAATGCAAGCACTTCCCAGAATGAAACCAACTGGGAAAATACCAACAAGAACAACACCAGCAGCCACAGCAATGCAACCTAATAACATTTCTGGGCGACTCACATCGTGAGTCGTCGAGAAATGGTACCTTAGGTACCATGGGCATCATGCTAAAAGCCAATCAGAACAAAGGGCAAGTGATACATAAGAATAGGATTTCGTATTATTACGGGCATCATTTGAATGGCCAATCAGAAGCAAGACTCACGGTGCTTGGGTACCTTGATACATGAGGTATCATTTTTAATAACATTTTTCAAACACCGAGGTACTCGGTGTTTGAAAAGTAGGGACAAATAGCCTAAGATAGCCGAAGATAGCCCAGTTCGCGTATGCGAACTTATAGAAAATGTTATCCAGTTATTATCTCACCAGAGATTGCTTCACTGAGCGGTCTCATATATACCACTACATAGTGCGTGCTCTGGAATAATTAATAAAAAAAAATGGGTTGAAATCATTATATCATTAAACTGTTATAATCAATTTCAGTTTTACTATTAAAAAAATATAGAAAGCTCTTAACAGTAACGAGAGACCACCAGCCAACTTATAAATACGCTATCAAGCGTGAATAGTTAATTAGCATTACACTTTCTTGATATGTTGTCATAAATCTTAAATAAGCCATCAACATCACTCATCAATAATGAAAAATAGCAATTGAGAAAAATGATGAACAAGATACAACTTATCATCGGCTTTCAATATGATACCCGACAAAACAATCGTTGATATAATAGGACAAAAGAATGAACAAGGGAAAAAAAGGAGGGATTAGACAAAAAGTAAGAACACCACAAGAAGAGATTGGGATATTAGACAAAGAATATATATAAAAGAGGGAATGTGATAAAAAAATGAATAGTGACAATTAAAAGAAACAAATCAAAACAGAATAGAACAAAGCAACAATGAAAAGAATAAGAAAAGATTGTGATACTAAGAAATGAACAAAGAAGGGAAAAGATAAGACTGCGATAATAAGAAAAGAAGCAACAACAAATATGGGAACGAATACTGGATAAACAAGGACCCGACAAAATAGGAATTAAAATGATAAAAAATAAATACATAGAAAGAGAGAGAAATTGAACAAAACAAATAAACAGAAAAGAATGCAAAAGAGTAAATAAAACAAAATAGATAGAAAAATTGAGACAGTTAGGAACAAAAGTACAAATAATAGTCAAAATCAATAAAGGGAAGCAAAGAAACCCTAATAACATTTCTGGGCGACTCACGTCGTGAGTCGTCGAGAAATGGTACCTTAGGTACCATGGGTACCATGGGCATCACGCTAAAAGCCAATCAGAACAAAGGGCAAGTGATACATAAGAATAGGATATCCTATTATTACAGGTATCATTTAAATGGCCAATCAGAAGCAAGACTCACGGTGCTTGAGTACCATGATACATGAGGTATCATTCCTAGTAACATTTCCCAAACACCGAGTACCTCGCTGTTTGAAAAATAGGGGAAGGTAGCCTAAGATAGCCGAAGATAGCCCAGTTCGCGTATGCGAACTTATAGAAAATGTTTTCCAGTTATTATCTCATTGTTGAGGATATAGATCATCTCTAAGAGGCAAATGTATTAGGCGTTGTATATTACATAAGAGAATCTGAGAATGAGCTGAGATGCATAGTAGAAGTGAGAGGTCTTTATTCAAGCAGCACGAAGGAACATGAGTGGTGCCATCAAATGGCTAATCTATATCCTGGTTCCTAGAGAGTGGTAACCTATGGCCTTTCGTCCCTGGAAGTGGGTTTCAATTCCGACAAATGTTCTTCCGTCAAAGCCATTAGGAAGAACATTCTATCCTGGATCATCTTTGTTGTTTATCCTTGACTGGTGGTTCATGAGTTCTGATGCAGCACATCCTCGCTACTGGTTCAAGGCTTATACAATTATCCCGCATTCAAGATCAAGGTCCTATTGCTGCGGCACTGTCAAATAACTATAAATACCTTTGATATCTACATTAGTTTTGATCCCTATTCAATCTTGGAATAACATAATAAATATATTCAGTTCTAATTGTATTTACTCTGTCTATATTTCGTTATTCTAACACTCATTAGAGATTGCTTCACTGAGCGGTCTCATATATACCACTACATAGTGCGTGCTCTGGAATAATCAGTAAAAAAAATGGTTTGAAATCATTATATCATTAAACTGTTATAATAAATTTCAGTTTTACTATTAAAAAAAATATAGAAAGCTCTTAACAGTAACGAGAGAGCACCAACCAACTTATAAATATGCTATCAAGCGTCAATGGTTATGTCAAGAACTTGATTTCAACGGAGGATTAATTTAACAAAACGATTATCTTGAAGTAAGTGAGGATAAGATATACAAGATAATCTACAACTGGAAAGGATGAAGGGGAAAAGGACATAATATTTATACACTACGGCCCAACTGATGTTCTCATGAGCACATTGATGTCCTCATTTGAGAAGGTGCAGTTTTCCACATGAATAAAATGGTTTGAATAGCTAAACTATAATACTGTAGGCAACAGAGAGACTTTTATTATCTGTAAGATTCATAAAACTACTAAACGTATTATAAGTTGCACGAGAAAATGGCAATTTAAAATTACCTAATAACTACTTATTAAAGCGAAAGAATATATTTCAATGTCAGGGCTGAAGGGTATACTGACAGTGATTTAGATCTGCAGAATATCATTGACAGACTAAACACAAACAAGAATAAGAAGCGCAGGTTTAAACCTAGAGCGCCAGGTACCAGAAACGTTAAACAGTGATTAACCTGGATAGCGCAAAACATTACACAAACTATATTGGATAAAATCAATGTTTAAATCTAATATTAATAAAGCACCTTTTTATCCATTCAACTAAAAGGCTATAACATCTTACTGCACACTCTCTATATCTACTTCCATTTATATCTCGATCAGATCTCAGATTGCATATACTATCTCTACGTATTAGCATCTGACAATTGGTAGCAACTTCTGTTATTTTTTAAATCCTTTTTTTCTATTTGTCGCCTATAACAGATAGTAAACAAAAGTCGATCATCAAGGCACGCCGGCTAAGTATTCATTAAAGGGAAAGATCGAAACATCTATATTAGATCTTTGCATTTACTGAATCATAATAGTCAACCCTCTTTACTACAGTTGTTCATAGTTCCTCTCTGTGAACACTACCTACCCCATCTCGTTCGCTGTTGATTCCTATTCCACGAACTCGGAGATCCCAAATAATAATCCAACTATCAAAACAAACACACAAATCTCGAGTCAACACTCTCTCTGGTCTCTCTCACCACATTTTATTTAAACAACATGGCTGAAGACAATCAACAACAACAAATACCACCCAACTATGTTCAATTCATGGAACAAAACCAACACATGCTCACCAACATGATGACTGCCTTCATTCAGGCACAAAATCAAGCACCTGCTGTCAAGTTGCCAACACCACCTACATACAGTGGCACTCGCAATGCAAGTGAAATTGATGCCTGGATTCGTTTGATTGACAAACAAAAGCTGCACAACAGCTGGAATGAAGAACGCACCTACAATTTTGCCTCTTCTTTGCTATCTGGACGTGCTGCCACTATTGTTGCCCATTATGAAGATCCCGACAGTAATCTTACCACACCTACAACGTGGATGGAGCTGAAGGACATTTTGATTAGCAATTTCCGTCCCACCAACGATCAAGATTTGGCCCGTGATGTTTTGGTCACCATTCGCCAAACCAGTTCAATTCGGGATTATGTGGATCGTTTTATGGATGCTGTCATTCCCATCAAGGATATTAGTGAACGTGAGCAATGTGATCGTTTCATGAGAGGTTTAAAGGACAAGGAATTGATTGCCAAAATTCGCGCCATGCCTATTGAATCACGTACGTTGGAGAAGCTGTTCTCTGATGCTCTGGCTCATGAATTCGCCCACCATCCGGAGATCAGTGCTGGTGTTCAGACAAACACTAGATACAATAACAACAACGGTGATGTACAGCCTATGGACCTAGATGCCATCATGCATCGTAACAACGACAACAACAGTAACAGCTACAGCAACAACAACAACAGAAACAGAAATAACAACAGGAGAAACAGCAATAATCGCGGCCGTAATAGGTATGATCCCAGCCTCACATGTTTTCACTGCAAGAAAGTTGGACATACCACCAAGAATTGCCTCTCCCGTGCCACTGAAATTATGCATGCATTTGACAAGTTGGATCTGGACACTAGACGCAAGCTTTTCAAGAATGTTGGTGTTTTGAACTGTATTTTGGATGTTGAATACAGAGAAGAGGATAACCATGGTTGTGATTGCAACCAATGTCAAAGTAGTAATAAAGCTAGTGGTTCCTCTTACCTGTTGTCCCTGTGTGATAAAATTGCGGTTGAGAAAAGAAACGCACAGATGGATGAATTGAATCAAGTCATTGCCATGATGGATTCCTCTGTTGCGTCTTCTCCTGCTTTGGTTTCTGTGCCTGTTACTACCCCGGATAATGTCTCTGTACCTGTGCCAGACAACAATCCAGTGGTGAATTTAAACCCTGTCGTTGCGAACTCAAATACTCGTCGTCCTGTGGAATTGTCTCCTATCATTCAAGATTTGGATACGTCAACCACCATTGACCTCACCACTGACTCTGTGTACCTGACAAATTTATTGAATGCAGCAAATACCTCAACTCTACCTTTGTATGGAGCAACCGTCAGACTCAACCATTCTCTGGGTGTAGTCAAAGTCAAGTGTCTAATTGACAATGGTGCTAGTGAAAACTACATCTCAGGTAGAATTGCAAACATGATTGAAGGCCATCGTAGCGTGATCCATGGAAGAGAGGTTGAAACTGCAGGTGGCAATGTATCTCCTATTAATGAAAAGATTGTCTACGATTTGAATTTGCAAGGTCATACAAGCCCAATGTCAGCATTCGTCTTTGATACAAAGTTCGATGTCATTCTTGGTAGATCCTGGCTCAAGGAACACAAGCCTGTTGCAGATTGGTTTGATGATACGTGGACCTTGTCTTGTTGTGGTCCTGGTAAAACCACTATCTCACCCACGTCGTCTTCCTGTGTGTCAAGCACACCAACTCAACAACCGCCTGAATTAAATTACTTGGTATCTCATCTTCAAGCAGAGAAAATGTTGAAGGAGGAAGGCACAAATGCATGTTTCTTGTACATGATGGATCAAGGAGAGAAGGATGGCGCAAGTACTGGAATTACTCAAGAGAATGTGGTATGGACAGATCAACTGATGAAGGATTTTCCAACGGTTTTTCAAGACAAATTACCTGGCCTACCACCCAACAGACAAAATTTCTCACATGTGATCAACGTTCCTGAAGGTGTCAATCCCATCAACAGACCTCCTTTTCGTATGAGTCCAGCTGAACTTGATGAATTGCAGCGTCAACTGACCGAACTGCAATCTCTGGGCCTCATTCGACCATCGTCGTCACCATGGGGTGCTCCGGTATTATTCGTCAAGAAGAAAAATGGTGAAATGCGAATGTGCATTGACTACCGCGCTCTGAACAAGGTCACTATTCGCAACTCTACCCCTTTGCCTCGCATTGATGAATGCCTGGATCGTTTGCAAGGCGCTTCGTGGTTCACTTGCCTGGATCTTCGTTCCGGCTACCACCAAATTAGGCTAAAAGACTCTGATATCCCACTTACTGGATTTAATACCCGATATGGTAAATGGGAATGGCTCGTGCTGCCTTTCGGACTTTCAAATGCTCCACCCAGTTACCAAACTTGGATGAACGGAGTTTTAAAAGATTGCATTGACAGATTCGCTTTGGTTTACTTGGACGACTGTTGCATCTTTAGCAAGACATTAGAAGACCATATCAAGCATGTTCGTCAAGTACTCTCCATCTTTGAAAAGGAAGGGCTCATTGTCAACTTGAAGAAATGTGAATTCGGTAAGCGTGAGCTAGAATTTCTGGGTTTCAAGGTCTCCGCGAATGGTATTTTACCATCGTCATCGAAAGTGAAAGCTATCCAAGACTGGCCAAGACCTACTAATGTGCAAGAGGTGCGTCAATTTGTTGGATTAGCACAGCATTATCGCCGTTTCTGCCCGAACTTCTCTTCTGTGGCTGCTCCTCTTACTGAATTGACTCATGGTAATGGTGCTAAGAAACGTGCTATTGTCTGGAATGATCAATGTGAAGTTAGTTTCAAAGCTATCAAACAAATGCTAACATCATCTCCTTTATTGAAACTACCTGATATGAGCAAGCCATACCGCATTGAAACCGATGCAAGTGACTTTGGAGTAGGCGCCGTGCTTTTACAGGAGGATCCTGATTCTTCTACTTGGTTGCCAATTGCGTATGAATCCAAGAAATTATCTCAAGCTGAACAAAAATTGCCTGCCCAGGAACGTGAACTAATTGCTATCATCCATGCTTTGAGAACATGGCGATGTTTTGTGGACGGTTGTCAAGGTGGTTATACTGTGTATAGTGATCACAAGCCTCTGATCTACTTCAAGTCTCAACTGAACCCAACACCTCGTCTTGTTCGTTGGATTGCAGATTATGAGGCATTCTCGCCAAATATTGAGTACAAAGCTGGAAAAGACAACGAAGTGGCGGATGCTCTCTCAAGAAAACCAGATTTACTTGTGGAAAATGGAGAGAATATACCTTCGTTGGCACCTGAATACTTATATGCTGCTTGGGATCAGTTGTCTGATACTATCAAGACTGATTGGCCTATTCTGTATGTCGACAAGAACTACGAAAAAATGAAATCAGATGCATTGCGAAAACGCATGGAAAAGGAGGAGGATCAGTTTGTGGTACGCCAAAGAACAGTGTATCGACTAGTCAAGATGGAGGATGGAAGCATAAAGCAAGTCAAATTTATTCCGTTCTCGGATCGTGCTGATTTGGTTTTCAAGTATCATGAAGCTTTTGGCCATGCTGGTATCAAGACTATGCTAAAAATGTTCACTGAAAGGTACTGGTGGCCAGGTTTGCGAAAGGATATTCAAGACTGGCTGAAAACTTGTACTGCTTGTCAGCTGAATAGTCGCCGTGATCAGGTTCATCAAGATGTCATGCATCCTCTGCAAATACCTCAAGCTTTTGATCGTTGGCATTTGGATTTTGTGGGTGAATTGCCTACAACTGGAAACGGAAACAAATGGTTGTTGACGGCTGTGGATTACCTCACAAACTGGCCTATTGCAAGATCAGTACCAGTAGCATCTATGGAAGCGGTAGCGGATTTTATCTATGAGGAGATTGTCATGCGATTTGGTTGTCCCTCTGAAATTGTGACGGATCGAGGTGCCAATTTTACTAGTGGTCTTGTAACAGCTTACACCAAACGTGTTGGAATAAATCACAAGCTCACCTCGGCATTTCACCCGCGCACCAACTCCAAGGTAGAGCGATACAATGGCGTGATCAAGCAAATGCTTCGTAAGTATGTCAATGGTGCTATTCATCGCTGGGATGACTTTGTGAATGCGGCTTTGTGGGCAAGTCGAATTCGAGTGCACTCAACAACAGGCTTTTCCCCTTATTACTTCGTGTATGGACGTGAACCTAGACTGCCTGGAGATGTTTTGAGACCCTATATCACCAAGGAAATGCTGTTGGACAAACGAACGGTAGCTGACCTAACCTCGCGTGAACTAGAACTACTTGGTCAACATCGTGCTGCTGCTGAATTTCGTTTGAAAGCCATGAGCGAAGCGGACAAGAAGCGTTGGGATGCCAAGATTAAACCCACGCACTTCGAAATGGGTGATATGGTTATACTGACTCATGAAGGCAAATTTGGCCTAGAACCTCGCTACAAAGGACCCTACATTGTGACAAAGGTGTTCCCTGATTTTGGTACTTATCAACTGGAAACTATTGCTGGTGAACCATTACAATAGTTAGTACATGTGGACAGATTGAAAGCAGCGAAAGGTGACAAACCCAGGGAGCCATGGTATGATCCTACTACTAGTCGTCGTGCTGTTCGTGAAGCCGATTCTCTTCGTATGGCCTCAAATACTAGTTCCACTGACCCCAATGGTACCACTGCTACTTCCTCTTCACCATCACCTTCGATTTTCTCATCAAACCCAAGTCTAAATCAACCTCAAGATGATTTTATCGACATGCCAATTTCTGATCAGAGCACGCCAAACAACAGCTCCACTACACAACCTACTACCACTAATAAACCGCCAACTCACTCTCAATATCATCACATACTTACACAACAAATATCAGATGAGGATAGCTCTCTACATGGGAGTAGTGTGATGGATGAAACAGAGGACAACGAACGTGGATTGGGTCAAATCATGGATGGATACGACTTTTTGTCATCTACTGATAGCGATATTGAAGACACAGATCAACCACCAACACTATCCCCACCACATACCATGTCTCCACCACCATCTCCTTCTACAGAATCGTCTTATTTGTCATCTCAGTCTACAGTATCGAATATAAGTAGTGGTGATGCAGCAATAATCAATGAAACAGTCAGTGTTGATACAGATCTTGAACTGGATGAGCGTGTATCAGAGCCAGAAAACACAGAAATGGTGCCAGGTCTTCGAAATGAACCTCATGTTGTTTCTCCTGCCAGCCCACCTTCCGTTATTCAAGCTACTCCAGAACCTGATTCCACTACTACTGTGAATTTTTCCCTCCTGCTGCTACAAACCAAACTCCCATTGCTCTTACTTCTCGTCCTGGGCCACCAAAAAGTACTTTTGTCTTCAAAACTCCTGCCATTCCAAAGATCCACACGCAAAATGAGACCACCCAACCTGCAAAAATCGTCGATCTCTCTTCTCATATGCCAAACACTGCCACTGGTTCATCAAGTTCAAGTGATGTTCAGGGTCGAACATTTGTCTCGAAGGGGGGTGATGTCAGGGTTGAAGGGTATTCTGACAGTGATTTAGATCTGCAGGATATCATTGACAGACTAAACACAAACAAGAATAAGAAGCGCAGGTTTAAACCTAGAGCGCCAGCTACCAGGAACATTAAACAGCGATTAACCTGGATAGCGCACAACATTACACAAACTATATTGGATAAAATCAATGTTCAAATCTAATATTAATAAAGCACCTTTTTATCCATTCAACTAAAAGGCTATAACATCTTCCTGCACACTCTCTATATCTACTTCCATTTATATCTCGATCAGATCTCAGATTGCATATACTATCTCTACGTATTAGCATCTGACACATCAATAAGATATTCGAGTAGTTTAGTGGTAAGAACGTCAGATTCACAACCGATAGGTTGGGGGTTCGATCCCGGTAGGAGCATTTTTTTTTCAAATCTTTGAAAATCGATGTGCTCATATAACAGTATGGATGTGCTCACATGGGAACATTTCGGATGTTCTCATAAGAGCATCGGCCGACTTATAATAGATCTTGAGGAACGCCGATGTTCACATATGAGAGCATTTTTCACCTTTCGGGACATCGATGTGCTCATTTGAGAACATCAAATAGATTCTCATATGAGCACATCGATGTTCTCATGAGAACATCAGTTGAGCCGTAGTGTATAGGTGGTGCTCGCTGCGAAATATACTGCCAGTCGAGAGAAGAAGGTGCCGCATTGGCCAGGTTTGCCGTTGAACGGGGAGGGTAATGGAACCTTGATGTTCGAATCATTTGGGATATTTGAGCTATTTAACAAATTATTGATTTGCTGTTGTTGAGTGGTCAAAGTATCTCGAATGCCTTGCAGTTGTGTCGGCAAAGTATCCTGTAGTGCTCGGAATTGTGAGATAACCTCGTGCAGGGTGTGGATCTGTTCCTCCGATAATGACATTGTTGTGTCTAATTCGTGACTTGGAAATTTTCGGGGGTTGAAAAACTTCTGGGTGGCTTGGCTTCGGGTGGCTTGACTTTAGGTGACTTGAAAAACGTACGTGGGGGAGTTGTTTGGTAGATTATAGTGTCAAGAACTTGATTTCAACAGAGGATTTATTTAACAAAACGATTATCTTAAAGTAAGTGAGAATAAGATATACAAGATAATCTACAACTGTCAAGGATGGAGGGGAAAAGGACATGATATTTATACTTGACAAGAGATGCGGACATAAATGCTGAGACAGGGATATAGCATGGATAAGCGTAATGATTCGTAATCTGAAACATGAGTCATAATTACATAATTATGACATTGGCTTGATACTTGACGTTGATAGGTACTTGACATGATAAGGTTGCATAAAGCTTGGCATGACATAATGATTACTAATGATGACTAATCGATTACTAATGGCTATCAATTAATACTCCTAAATCCTGAACACCGAGATGAGATAAGCATAAAGAAGACATAACACTTGGACTGCATGGTTCTAAATCCAGGTACCAGATCGAAGCTTGGTTCATGACAGGATAATTAGCATTACACTTTCTTGATATGTTGTCATACATCTTAAATAAGCCATCAACATCACTCATCAATAATGAAAAATAACAATGGAGGAAAATGATGAACAAGATACAACTTATCATCGGCTTTCAATATGATACCCGTCAAAACAAACGTTGATATAATAGGACAAAAGAATGAACAAAGGGAAAAAAAGGAGGTACTAGACAAAAAGTAAGAACACCACAAGAAGAGATTGGGATATTAGACAAGGAATATATATAAAAGAGGGAATGTGATAAAAAAATGAATAGTGACAATTAAAAGAAAAAATCAAAACAGAATAGAACAAAGCAACAATGAAAAGAATAAGAAAAGGTTGTGATACTAAGAAAAGAACAAAGAAGGGAAAGGATGAGACTGAGATAATAAGAAAAGAAGCAACAACAAGTATGGAAACGAATACTGGATAAACAAGGACCCGACAAAATAGGAATTAAAATGATAAAAAATAAATACATAGAAAGAGAGAGAAATTGAACAAAACAAATAAACAGAAAAGAATGTAAAAGAGTAAATAAAATAAAACAGATAGAAAAATTGAGACAGTTAAGAAAAAAAGTACAAATAATAGGCAAAATCAATAAAGGGAAGCAAAGAAACCCATGAAAAGACAGAATGTAATATATAAGACTAAGAAAAAAAAGATATATAAAAGGAAATGGTAGGAAAGCAAAAAGACGAAAGAAATGGAAGTAATGTAAAGAATAAGAAGCAAAGAAAAGAGTAAGAATAAATTGACAAAAAAAAGAGGAATGAAGTAAAGAAAGCGAAAAGAGAAGTAAATCAAAAAAAAATAAACATGAAAGAAGAAAATAGGCAAATATAAAAGAAAGGCGAAAGAAACAATGTCAAGGAAAGAAAATGCGATAAAGAAACAGAAAGGAATGAATAGAGAAAAAAAGTCGAAAAGAAAAAGGTTCCAGAAGGAGGATAAAGAATATAAGCAGAACAGAAAAGGGGAATATGAAGACAAAGCACAGGAAGAGACCGGGAGAACAAGCAAACAAAGAAAAAAACGGAGAAGGAGAAACGCAAATATAAACAGAGAAAAGATATATGAAAAACAGAAAGGTGGACAAAAACCCAGACAGAGAAATGGGGGTAGAGAGAACGGAAATACAGAATAACAAAAACAGAGAAAGTATATACAGAGAGAAGGGAGAAACAAACAAGAAAAAAAGGGAAGGGATAGGGGATAAAATACACAGAGACGAGGAAATGGAATAGGAAGAATTATAGAAAGAGAATGGAGGAAGAAACTACGAAAAAAAATACACCGAAAAGGAGAGAATAATAGACAAAAAAAAAAGACAGAAAAGGGAAAGAGGTAGAGAAAAGAAACAGACAGAGTAGAAAAAAATAATAACAATAATAACAGAGATGTTAAGCACAAAGAATAAAAGGATTATTATTTGTAGCTTATAAAAAATGTTCGATATTATAAAAACAAGAAAAGACTTATTTGAATAAGATCAGACACAAAAACTAAAGATTTATTGATGAAGACAAGAGTTATTCTATTTATACTAAGTTCTGAATGCCAAAGTAGCAATTTATCTTGTACAACGCTTATCACATCTGGTGAACCTCAGTATTTAGATAGCTGAGATGCACTTCACTTATCATAGCTTGTCCATGTTGTTGCACAACATAGACATATCTACCCATCAAGAATACCTTAATCTTTATAGACAGTTGTAGCCCTTCTGGCACAACAAGAGATAAAGAAAAAAAAAACAAACAAGAGAGAATAAGAACAGTAAAAAAAATAAAAATAAAAGAAAATAAAAAGCGAATACATTACCATAGCGTAGCGGATACATTGCTATAGCGGAGCGGATACATTACCATAGCGGAGCGAATACATTACCATAGCAAAGAATAATAATTACCGCTATACAACGAACAGGATGATATTTGTATAGTAAATAGAACACATAAATGCATAATAGCATTTCACAAGCACGAGGATACAATGAACAAATACACATAATAAACATATATAAATAAGGGATAATATATAATAATAGGTATAGCGTAAAGAAAATAATACAAAAGTAACGAATAAAACAACACATATTACATAAGACAATATACAACAATTGAATAAGAGACAAAGAAAAAGAAGAAGAAAAAAAGATATATAAAAAACAGACAAGATTAGTGTAAAGTACATAAATAATGATTAGGATAGGGATAGAATTAAGGATAAGATTAGGAATAAGGTTAAAACTATGAATAGGGTTAAAATTACGATTATAATAATGATAAGAATAAACTAGGATTAGGGTTAATATTACGATTAAGAATAGTGTTAAGAATTGATTAGAATTAGGGATAGAGATATGAATAGGGTTATGATTAATATCAGGATTAATATTATATTTAAGAATAAGGTTTAAAATAGGAATAAGATTACCTTTAAGATTAATATTATAATTTAAGACAACTATATGGATAATAATAAGATTAATATTAGGATATTGAGTAATGTTAGTGCCATGATTATAGATAAAATAAGGGTATGGTTAATATCAGGACTAGAAATAGGATTAGGATAAGGAATAGGAATATGAATAGGATTATGGTTAGGATTATGATTAGAGTATAATCAGGAGAGGGTTAGGTAGGAATAAAAATAAGAATATATCCAAAAAACCGATAAAGAAGCAACAAAGTTGAGAGTCTAAAGACACTTAGATTTGAATCTATTCGCTACAATGAGATGTAGCTTCTTCATGTGCATTATACTAGCTCTTTAAAAGATAAACAAGATAAACAGGGTTAAAAAAAAAAAAAAAAAAAAAAAAAAAAAAAAAAAAAAAAAAAAAAAAAAAAAAAAAAAAAAACAGAAATGTTAAGGTTAGGATTAGGATAGGGTTAGTGTTAGGGTTAGGGTTAGGGTTAGGGTTAGGGTTAGGGTTAGGGTTAGGGTTAGGGTTAGGGTTAGGGTTAGGGTTAGGGTTAGGGTTAGGGTTAGGGTTAGGGTTAGGGTTA